>NW_011499861.1:1738227-1753373 GCF_000495115.2 Populus euphratica
GTTTCATATATATATATATATATATATATATATATATATATTCAAGCAGTTTTCGTGATCAAACAAGTAAAGAATATTTTAAAAAGTCAAAGCAAGTCCTTTCATTCCCAAATAAAGAATCAAACTTCCTCCAGCCAGTTGTTAACAATTGACCACTCTATCGATGGGCTGAAGGGACCAACGAGAAGTTCGTTTACATAAAATATATTTTAACAGATAATTTTCTTGTGTATAAACAAAGGAGGCCACGATTAAATTGAGAGAAAGAAAAGCATTTTCCACTCCACAATTGAAGACGAGGCTTGGTCCTGAGTCAACTCATGACAGAATTGAAGATTACAAACGCACAGATGTGCCCCGCATCTTTTCTTGCTCCCTAAGATATCACTATCAAACTCCAAGAGGGCTTCAAATTGGAGCTGATGTCCACGAGAGTGTTCCCCCTCATTTCATTGTCATGCTGTTTGAAAAGAATTCTTAAAGCAACGCCATCCTGCACGCGCCTACATGGGTAGAAAGAATTTAAGCTAACGAGGATGATTTCTACTTCTGGTCATGCAGTCTTGACACTGATGTTTACTGTGAAGAAATCGTCTGCGGGGGCCATGGCTTGTGCATTGCATCCGGCCTTGAACTGTAGGAGAGACAATAAATACTAAATTCTCCGTCAATTACATGTACGAAATAGAAATCAATTGCTGAGTTGAATTTTCCCCAAATCCATCCACCGGCTGTGTACGTTGCTCCGGCCCTTCTCCTCCACGCCATTTTCCAATAATAAAACGACAAAGAAAGAAAAAAAACAAAAAACTTCCACGAGAGAGACGAAAGTTGAGCTGCAGAACGTTCAGCCACCGAACCGATAGGATTCAAGTGGAGCCCAGCATTTCCAGCCGCATCAATCTGTTTCATCCCAGCCATCCCATTACATGTTGTATAGATTCTATGATCGAGTCATGTTTGTTAACAAATATCTTTTACCGTTCTTTTAAAATATTTTTAATATATATAATTAATATTAATAAAAATCTAAATGGTGCTGCCAAAACTCTCTACACACGTGCAATACTCATGATTGCAACAAATTGGAGAAAAATTAAATGAAATTTGTCCATAATTATAAAATTAAAAGATACAAGACAAAAGTTAAAAAAATACCTTAAATAATATAATAAATGATGATTTCACACATAAAGTTTTTCTTCTAACTTTTGTAACTTATACATATTCAATCCCTTAGTAATTTTCAATTTATTTTTGATAACTTTTGTAACTTTTACATATTCAATCCCTCGTAGTTTTCAATTTATTTTTGGTATAATTTTTTATATTTTTTCTTTTTGTGGCTGAGAGAAGAGATAGAGAAAGAGATTATTAGATTCCGACAATAAAAAAAAATATTGTTGATATTGATTCAAACTATTAAAATGATGGATATTTATATCAAATAATTTCATTTGATGAAAAATATTTAATTTAAGTGTTTTTTTTAACTTAAGAATGCCTAACCTAAAAAAATCGGAGTTGGAATTTTTTTTTAATTTGGGGTTGAATTTTGAATTTTTAGATGGTTTTTTATGCCATAAATAGATTTATCAAGATTAGCAAGGCAATGCAAGAGCAGCGAAGTCTACACGTAATATAAATTATATATAGAAATATAAACAAAAAGAATATCAAATTTTATACTCCAGGTGATTTAAAAAAAATAAAAAATAAAATTTTATATTGATAGCGAATGTTAGTTGAAATCTAGAATAAGTTAAGTAATACATTAATTGATTTTTTTTTCAAAAAAAAATATTGGGATGAATGATTCACCTCAGTTACATTTTTTTTTTAAATGAGCTTATGCTCGATCTTGTCCTTGCAAGTCTACATGTAAGCTATCCTAAATGAGCCAAATTCAATGACATCTTAGCTCTTTTATATATATATATATATATATATAAAACATAAAATACAAGTGTATTACTCACCTCTGGATTTTATTAAAAATGAGTTAAGGGATAATTGTTTGGGCCTGGATGCATTTATTCATGGATGTCGATTTCTTCTTTAGGCTTAAGGCCCAATATTAAAATATTAAAGAAGAAGAAGATATTTATAAGTGTTGGATAAATAGTATTTGATGATAGGAGCAAGGCAATGCAAGAGCAGCGAAGTCTTCACGTAATATAAATTATATACAGAAATATAAACAAAAAGTATATCAAATTTTATACTCCAAGTGATTTTAAAAAATAAAAAATAAGATTTTATATTGATAGCGGATGCTTTTTTAAAATATTTTTTATGTATAAAAATGATATTTAAAAAAATTTTTAATCTAAACCAAAGTAATCAAATTTTATACTCCAGGTGATTTAAAAAAAATAAAAAATAAAATTTTATATTGATAGCGAATGTTTTTTAAAGTTTTTTTTATTAAATATATTTAATTAATATTTTTTATTTTTTTTAAATTATTTTTAATATCAACACATCAAAATAATCAAAAATTAATAAAAATTATTAATTTTAAAAAATTTAAAATTAATTTTTTTATTTTTTTAAAAACATAAAATACAAGTGTATTACTCACCTCTGGATTTTATTAAAAATGAGTTAAGGGATAATTGTTTGGGCCTGGATGCATTTATTCATGGATGTCGATTTCTTCTTTAGGCTTAAGGCCCAATATTAAAATATTAAAGAAGAAGAAGATATTTATAAGTGTTGGATAAATAGTATTTGATGATAGGATATTAATTATTTTTTAAAATATTTTTTATGTATAAAAATGATATTTAAAAAAATAATTATTTTTAATATTAATATATCATAATAATAACAACAATATATTTTAGTTAATTTCTATTTGAAACACAATATTAAATAAAGAAAAAAATCTATTTAGTACCATGATTGCTTTTTAAAGATAATTTTTATTTGAAAATATATTAAAATAATATTTTTTTGATTTTTTAAAATTTATTTTAAACATTAATATATCAAAATAAGTTTAAAAAAATAAAACATAAAATACAAGTGTATTACTCACCCCTGGATAATTGTTTGGGCTTGGATGCATTCATTCATGGATGTTGATTTCTTCTTTAGGCTTAAGGCCCAATATTAAAGAAGAAGAAAATATTTACAAGTGTTGGATACATAATATTTGATGATAAAATATTAATTATTTTTTAAAATATTTTTTATATATAAAAATTATATTTTTTTAAAAAAATTATTTTTAATATTAATATATCATAATAATAATAACAATATATTTTAGTTAATTTCTATTTGAAATACAGTATTAAATAAAGAAAAAAATCTATTTAATATCATGATTGCTTTTTAAAATAATTTTTATTTAAAAATATATTAAAATAATATATTTTTTATTTTTTAAAATTTATTTTTAACATTAATATATCAAAATAATTTAAAAAAATAATTTAAAGCAAATAAGTAATTTTTTGAAAAATATTAAATGCTTTTGAACGTTATCCAAGTTGCCAGCTTCTTTCCCGCCACGTCTCCTATATAAACATTATGAATTCATTTCACAACTCTATCCACTCATAGTCTCATCTCATAGCCGATCTCTCTGTCTTGATACTTCATTTGAATTCAAAAATCAATTTCTCGCTTAACCGCCAAACCTAGGACTTCAATCAATCCAATTAGGCTCTCATCCGTCCTCTTCGAGACCTCAAAATCACTGGCACGATCAAATGAAGTTGAAGATCAACAAAGCGTGCGATCTCAGCTCCATTTCGGTCCTTCCTCCTCAATCAAGGTTCGATTTTACTATCACGACTCGCTTCTGTTGGATTCTTTTAAGATTCTCTAAAACCATAGAAACTGAGTTTCTGTTTTGACATGGTCTAGCTTAGCTTAGCTTTTCAGATTTTAAAAATTGAACAACAGAAACAGCGATGTGACTTTCTTTTCTTTTCTTAGATATTCCTCTGTTTTCGCGGTATCCAAACAGAAGGAATCAATTGTTTGATTTCATTTTCCAGCTCAATTGTTTTGCTCGTATTTAAAATGATCTGAAGGAGATTAGCTGCTTTTGATTTCTCTGTGAGATCTGTTTGGATGCTGAGAAAATGTAAACAGAGGAAATCCAAAAACAGCCTTAACTTCGCTAATCTCGTTCTTATTTTTATTTTTCTCACAGAGAGACTTCACTATTTTGCTTCTTCGCCTGTGTGTCTAGCCTTAATTTTATACCGATCTTAAAGTCCTAATCTGTCTGTTGCGAAGAAAAACTGGAGAAGATGAAAATATATGTTTATGTATTGTTAAGATTTTCATTATGTCAGTTAATTAAGTGATTTTTTAATAGGATATGAGAGAAGGTATTTAACAATGTTTTCATTGTATTGAAAAAAACAAATCAAATCTAACTAATTGTACTGCTTGTTCTTTTTTCTGATATAAAGGAGATCAAGTTGTATACCTGTTGGACCACAACAAGCATCACAGATTCGATCACAACAATCACAGCAGTCATTTTCACAGGGCTTTTCATCTCAGCATGGCATGTTTTCTCAGATCTCTCAGACTTCTCTTGATGAAGCTCTGACAAATGATCAGGTTGATTCTCATTTCTGATTTCTATTTTATTTGTGTTTATGGGAACATGGAGCATTAGAATAATACTAAATTAGAATTCTGTGAATTTTGTTAAATTGTTTTCTAGAAATCCAAATATTTGTTCCATTACATTTTATAGTTTTATCAGTGTTAACCTCAATTGAGTCGAGGTTCTTGGTTATGGAAATGGCTAAGGTGTGATTTTATATCATTTTATTTCCGAATCTGTTATGAGAGGAGATGAGCCTGAATTATGGAAGCTTTTGGATTTTGAAATTGTGAATCTCAAGGGAGATTTATGAGGTCAATCAAGCACATTTCTTACTGTTCTTCTGTTATCATGAAAACAATCGTAGTTTTACCATCATAGGTGATTAGCTGTCAAACTGGCGATCATTTCATTTCTGATAGATATGACAATTATAAGCTGTGAAGATCTCGTTCCTTTAGCTGTTTTGTTGTTCCATGCTAAATGACTATTTTTATACCTAGGCTTGACCTTGTCCTAAGGGTCCTTCCAGCTGTTATCCACTCATTTTGCAAAAACGTGACCTGCTGTGCCGGGAGAGGTACGCAGTCACTCGACCATAGGGAGAGGCTCTTATCTGAATGCATAGCATGTTTAGATTCGAGGGGTGAAAACCTCCTTCAAAGTGTGTGTTTTGCCTCTTTGGAAACTTCGTTTTCTGATTCCTTTCCTGGGAATGGTTGCCTGGTCTGAACCCCTTTCTAGCTCTTCTTTGCCAAACCTTCGATGGAATAGTGTCTCATGTAATGGCCTTGGACTGTGATGGCAATTGTCAGACAATGTTCTGTGAGTTACTTGTTTGTTGTATATAAAATACAATTGAATGTGTTCATCATTCCACTTTTTTTCCTTTGTTTTTTGTTCATTTGTTATACAGAGATTCAGTTCTCAGGAGCGAGAGAACTCTGTGAAGAAGCCATCTTGCTTACCAGTAATTAGCTATAGAAGTGAAGATGGTCAATTACCAATATCTAGATCGTCTTCCAATCTAATACGCAATTGGAGTGCTGCTCCTGTTCCAGATCATAAATGTAAGTTCCATATGGAGTGAAACAAACTATCAGAAAAGTCTAGTAATTCAACTCTCCCATTCAAGATCTATAAGCAGATCAATTAAGTTCATATTCTTGCATGCATGAATTCTTCATTATGTGGAGTACTAAATTCTTTATTTAACTAAGCAGGTCAGATAAATGAAGAACTTCATTACCGGATTGGAATGATGGAATCCTCCTTAACCAAGTTTGGAATGATCTTAGATTCTGTTCAGACCGATGTCATGCAAGTAAAGAAGGGAATAAAAGAAGTATCACTGGAGAGTGAGTAATATAAACTTTTAACATTTTGGAGATTAGGAGCTCGTGAGAAAACAATTTGGTGGAATCACGACTTAGGATTGTTGTGAAAACCAACTTGGATATCTAAATTGTTATATCTCCTTCCCTTTAAGTTGAATGGAGCTTGGTAATCTCTTGATTTGTTTGTCAAGTAACTTAAATTGATATATGTCCCGTAGGGGTATGCACTTGAATTTCAACTGATATAACCATCCTCATGTTGTTCTGTTTACTCTTGTCTTGTCAGCTAGGATTTGGATTAGAACTAAGATATTCAATCTCATTGCACTCAATGTCAAGGTTTTTTAATGTAATTTTTTAAAGTTGGTTTGTCTTCTCAATTTCGTTCAGTGGAAGGCATGCTACAGAAGTTGATTGTCCTTGACACCTCACTGAAGCTAACGGTAACACTGCAACAAACACTTATTTACAACTCTTTTGACTTTAAGCATTAGCAGCCCAATTTTTTGTGTCAATTCAGCACTTTTAAACATTTCCGAGATAATGTAAACCAGAATACGGGACAAGAAGATGTCAAATTCAGCCTTGAGGGGAGCCTGAAATCTTTATCAGAACAACTAAGCAAGGATATATATCGAGATAATTTGCAGCAGATATTCTTGGTGCTTTCTACCTTACCAAAGCAGATAGAAATTTTTCTGTACAAACTACAAAATGAGCTATGCACAACCTTCACCAAAGAAATTCAGGCACGTACAGTGTTGCAGCAGCAAAACTAGAACACCTGCAAGAATTCGGAATTTAATATAAAGCTGCATTCTATTTCTTTGCTCAATATCAATAATACTGAAAAGTCAAGTCTTCTTAAAAGTTTTTGATTATTTACTTATTTCCTGTTTTAAATACTCAATTATGCCTATCAGCCTTCGCTTGTTAATTCCTTTTCACTCCATGATTTCTATACATTTAGGCAATGGCTTGCAGCGTGAAGACCCCCCTCGACCAAAAAAGTCCATCAATCACTGTAGTTCTGCCAAAGGTCTTTACCTCTTTGAAGAAAATTCAGGGTATCTTCTTCGAGAAATTACCAATTGTGATAGTAATTTCTTAGAAAACCTTGTCTCTATTCAAATTTGCAGGTTACTGGGAATCATGTTGCTCCACCGAGAAGGACAGAGCCAGTAAAGAAGTATGCAAAGATCTAGTTTTCCTTTATCCAGCTTGGCTTCGTGCTCTCACTGATTCTGTATTGTTCTATGTTTGTTGATTCCAAGTGCCGCGCATAAAACATTTGAAACCATGAGTGCATCCATGTGTGCGAAAGAGTGAGAGAAAAGAAGCGCATGGCAGTTCCATACGATGTCGTTGGCATCCTTTGCTTGGATTTGATTAAATGCCTTGGTTTTTTAATTGTGTGTGTGTGTGTGTGTGTGTGTATCTTCTAGTTGATATATATTGGTTCCTTAGTTCTTAAACGTAATTTTAATACATTCCGTCAAAACTAAGAACTCTGAACGGTTTCTCTTGATTCCAGTCCAGCTTTGCCTCCAAAGGTTTCTGTGCATGCAAAAATAGTTCCAAAGATGGAAACAGGAGGTTGGAAGTCTGTAAAGGTGGAACAACGCTCATTTACACAAACGGCATCCCTCAGGGAGCAGAAACGCAACAAAGTTTATTCAGATCAACAGGTAGTTGTTAGTGTGCGTATTGTTTTGGTCTTCCCAGTATTGCAATTGAAACACGCTTTCTATTTCGGATTTGGTGTACATGCTGGCACTTCCTGGTTGATTGGCATGATAAAAATAGCTGAGCAAGTTCTATCACTTCAAAAATGGGGAAAAACATGAATGATGCGTTTCATGGAAAAATTTCTGCTTACTGATCCGAAGAAAATTTTCATCTAATATTCAAGGTCAATTTAAATTATTGATCCACGTTGCAGGAAAAACAAAGTAGAGTTATCATTGATTCAGATGAGGAGATCGAGGGAGGTTTTTCTTGCTTGATTGATGTTAAGGAAACAGGTACTCCATGCAAGAAAATTTTCAGGATTGATTTATACTTTTCGTTACTCTTTGCATTCATCATAGCTGCATATGATATATTTAAAACTTTAAAGCCTTTTAGAAGAAGTCTGGCGGTTGCTCACACACAGGCACCTTAGAACAGCTATTAGATCTGCTATCATTGCTCTAAATGTTACCTGTTTCCCTGTTCAAGGCATCAGAAACCCCATATTGGATGTGTCGAAGGAAGAGACTGCAAGAATTTTGAGAAAAGCTAGGAGGCAAAAGAGAAAATACTGTAATCCTATCATTATTAATTGAAGGTATACTTGCGCGTTTGTATTTGCTTTATTCCAAGCGCGCACACACTTCCAGTTGTTGCTGATCTTAATATTCATTGTTAATTAAAATCCTTGCTGTTCCTTTTAAGATATCTTCCGAATTGAAGTGTTGGAACTAGAATACAAAATGAACTTGCCTAAAAGGGAATGCAGAGTTCGTAGATTTCCTAAATGAATGGCTCCAAGCACGTGACTTTTATATTAGCGATGCGTCGTCAGACTCGGCTAGAATTATTTTTCATGAAGTAGGCAAGACACAAGGTCTCCAGTGCCGCTGTACTGCGGATAAATATTTTTGGTTAACGAGTCCAATAGTTATGATCTCTCATGTCCCGAAGAGTCAAAAGTTGCCTAGGAATTATTGCTGAAGACCCACCACCGCATAGCTGTTCCAGATCAGTCGTATTTACTACGATTACCATTGGTTCAGTTCATTTTTGCTTCTGTCTACCGTCTCTTAACAACCTTGTCGCCCGCGTGTTTTTATCAGTTGCATGTGCAGCATTAATCCGGAGAACAATAAAAATCCATACGCTTCCAATAAGTTGGCCAAGAAGGAAAGTAAAATAATGCAATTTGTAGGACTACGGATCAAGTTACATCATTGCAATCATACTTGAAAATGAATTAGTAACCAAATTGGAAGGGAGAAAAAAAGCGAACAGAGAAAGAAGAATAGAGGTTGGGAATTGGGATGCTGTGCTGCCGCGCATCTTCTTGTATATAGAATTGGGTCCGTCTACAATGGGTTTTGTGTGTTATTTCGTGGCTTGGCAATTCAATGTCCATGGACTAAAAAGCACAGGATGTTGCTAGATGCCTCTGTACGGCCTATGGCATTTATGAAAAGGTGAATACCTAAATGGGTCTGTAATGTTTCTCTCTCTCTCTCCGAATAAGCATATGAAAAGGTGAATACCTAAATGGGTCTATAATGTTACTCTCTCTCTCTCTCTCTCTTCGAATGAGTATGCCCCCTTTTTGTAGAGCAACGATTTTTGTTATTGGTTAATTTTTTTTGTTTTTTTGTAATAGTCTTGCTAGGAAGGGATCGGATGGAGTGGTCAATCATGTTGTTGATGGAGATTATCAAACCATGAGCACGGTACACAATGTCTTATCTAAATTCATATTATTTATTAATTTAATACTATAATATCTGTCTTAAAAAAACCTGCGCACTAGTTGCCGACACCGCAGTCCCTTTCACGGTCCTTTTATTATACTGTGAAGGCAGCGTCCCTGAATGGTCACCAGATACGATTCTTCAAAGGGCTGACTGCAAGGGCAGGTCCTGTGGAATAAAATAATGGGTGAGCATGCGTTGTATTTTGTTTCTAATTCTCAAAGGCTATTGCCAACTTGTCTTGTTAGGGAATCAAAACATTGGAAGATGTCTCTAGTCTTGCAAGTCTCTTTCTTTAATGATGATATCGATGTCGTGAGTGAGTGAGCATCTGGCAAAGCACCAAGCTGCTAACTATTATAGGATGGTAGATCTTCTGGGTGATTTCAAGTTCATCTTAAGATGTATGGGAAAAAAAAATCGTAACTAAAAATATATTTTTTTAAAAAATATTTTTCATCAACACTGTTACCAATCTTTTGACGTACAACACGAATAATATCAAGCTAAAAACAAATAAAAAACAATTTATCCAATACCCTTTAGAATCTTTCATCAAATCTCAGACAAAGATTACAAAAAAAAAAGAAATCTCACGTCGTTGGAACGGTAGAACAAGTTCAACATCACCTACAGTGTGATCATGCATGAAGGTTCCAACTTTATTTAATCATATTGAAGCTACTATTTAGAGATAACATTAAAGAAAGAAGCGGATGAAATGGCGAGTGAATCAAGAGGTAGGCATAAGAATGTTTTGGGGAAAAAATACTAAGAAAGAGGGTTAAATTCATTTTGTATCCTGTCTTTTATTTAAATATAGTATTGATAAAGAAAAAAATAATGTTTGTGGTTGTTAAGTGAATTGAAATCGGTAAGATTTGTGAGTTTCGTAAGAAACCAGCATTCTCAAGTTTTATCATATTTATTTCACTAAAAAATATGCCCTTTGTATTGATTTTAATTTTATTTCCATTTAAGTGTCAGTGCAATTTAATTTAAATTTCATATATTGCAACAAAATAACTTTCCTGCGTCGAGTAACATCACCCAGAAGATCTACCATATATAATTATGTTCCCTCTGCGTGTTTTGTTTGATGGTGAGTTGATACGAGGATAAGGAACCCAATTGTTTTTTTTTTGTCCTCTCTTTTATATATGTCACGAAGGAATTCAATTGTTGAATCACTGGAAGCGTCACGATTCCTCCAGCCCCCTAGCTTGGCCAGCTAATAATCATATATTTCGTCTCACAGATTTCATCACTTTCTCGAGTGTAATAAGAGCTTGTTTACAATATTTAGATATTATTTGGAGGCATTGAAACATTAACATCTAGATATTATTTGGAGGTGTGTGTGTGTGTGTATATATATATAAAACCCTTTCTTGGAATTGCTATTGAGACATTGGGTGTCCTGAAGAGGGGAGCATCCAGTGGCTAAAGGGTGTGGTTGGAGTGGGAAAAGCCAACATTCTTGCATGGGACAAAATCGATCCACCCACTTTGATTAAATAAAGAAGTTAACTTGCTCCTGTCCGTTGAGTGGCACCGGTGAGGTTTTATCTCCGAATCAGGTGGATGATTGGCCTAATCAAGCACCAAGCATCTTCTAGATAAACACTTCACCTTAAAATAGACTCCGAATCATTAGTATAAGAGATCTGTCCCTTCAGTATTATTAATGTCAGCCTTGGCCGTCCTGACAAATCGTGTAAGATAGACGACATCAACTGTTTATCCTTCTATGGCAGATCCATCGAGTGCACTTAAAACCTAGCTTAATGTTTATTATTTAAAAACAAAAAAATGTATCCAACGACCTAATAAATCCTTACCTGACACTTCCATCTCAACGACCTAGTGCCAGAATTTGGGGTAGGTTTTGTTTTATAGGAAAACAAGATAGCTTAAAATAAACCAAATGTATATAAAAATGTTGTTTGTGGTTCATGGGGTCAAAGATTATTATGGAAAAATTATTAATAATCTTGGATGATCAGAATTTCTTTATGTTCTTTATAGTTTCTCTCTTATTGAAATATTTATTAATAATTTTTTTAGATTTTTCAATATATATATATATTGTCTGCACATAAACCATGGTCATTTTCCATGCTAGTTAAATTATTCGCCACCAACACTTTTCATCTTGATCGAAAGGTACGGTAAAAGTTATTGGCACCCCTTCTCTTATTTTTATTATAATGATTTCATTTAGGTTTGTGTGTTTTTATATTTTAAAAAAATATTTATTATTTTTAAATTAATATTTTTTTTAAATTCTAAGATTATTTTGATATAATGATATTAAAAATATTTTTTTAAAAATAAAAAATATTATTTTAATACATCAAAAATATTTTAAAAAGTAATTATTACTGCATTTCTAAACATTTAAAAATATATTGTGTTGTGGGATCCTTCCTCTGTGCATCTGCATCCCCTTCCAGACCCTCCTCTGCGGATCGTTTCAATAATCTTGGGTATCTTTAAGGACAAGCGAGCTGCCATAGTAGCAGCATGCATAAACTTGATTAACTCTCAAGCTATACAAGCTTGATTACATGTTCATGCCTGTGGTCCACCTCTGTGGTGGCACCAACACCACCACTTTAATCCTCTCCCTTCAAGACAAAAACATCATCAATGGCTTGTGGAATATCCCATATATATCTTGATTCGAACTCAACTGGCAACTTTATTATTAGAAAATGGAGGAGTTAAGCTAAGTTATCTATATAGAAGGAATTTGAGTCGAAATATCTTCTTCTTCTTCGCTGTTGTGAAATCCCACCATTAAAACAAGCTTCATCGAAACATCAATGCAGAAGTGCATGGAGTGGCGAGACATCGATGGACATGGTGAAGAGGCAAGAGCTGCCTTTTGTCTCATATGGGCCTTCATTACAAAATATCACTGTTAGAGCTGGTGAGCTGTGGTCCCAGCTGATCTAATCTAGTAGGACCCTGTGCTGAACTGTGATTTTAAGCCCAACTGCTCCACTCGCGTTCTTTATGGACAGAAACTTTGGTATCCTTCGTGGCACTCTGGCATTCTTCCTCTGAGCCCAGGCAGCCGGTAACCGCCAGTACCTTCTTGTCCTGTTCAACAGTAAACTATGGGTGTCACACCTAATATAAACAGAAACCTTTTGGTGTGGTTGATGTAGTGTTTCTTTTTTCTTTTTTTTTTCAACTATCCGATTAGTAGGCCCGCGCTTCCTGGCTCAATTTCTTTCTAATATAAAACAACATTCAAGTAATATTTAAAAATAAAAATAATTAATATATAGATAAAGAATTGAAAATGATTCAAAAAAATAACAGAAATGAATCTAAGTTAATATTCAAAATCAATTATTCAAGTTGTAAGATTGAGATTAACTTCTAGAAGAAAAATATAAAAAAATCAAGAAGTAGAATTTCCAATCATAAAATATAGAAAAAACAAATAATACAAATAGCAATTAAAATAACAAAAATTAAATTTAATATCAAAATTAAATGAAAAATAATTATAAATTAAATTGAAAAGGAAAATAAATTGAGAGAGTGATAAAAAAAATACCAATTAAAAGAATAAAAATAAAAATTAAATAAAAAATTAAATGAAATAAAATATTAAGGGATAAAACTGAAAAAAAAATATAAAAAAATATAAAAATAATAATAATTAAAAGAATAAAGATCATTTTGATACAAAAATAAAATAAAATAAAATATTCATAGAAAAAAATTGAAAAAACATTAAAATCAATAAAAATAACTATTAAAATAAATGATATCAAAAATAAAATAAATATAAATTGCTAAATATAATTGAAATCCAGAAGATCAAGTGGAAATCCCTAAGTTAGAAAAAAAAAAATAGTCTGTCATGCATTGAATCGCTGTAAATACCACCACACGCGTCACCTCATCAACTACGCCATTATTGGATGCTTCATAAGGCATGACAATTGGATGTTTTGGTCACCGTAAGACGTTTGATGTGACGAGTGAATGGCAAAGGGGAAGCGCAAAGCATTAGTTAATAATTTTTTTAATAAAAAAAATACCTATATATATATATATAACATATTAAAAAGATGAAAACATCCTTCCAAACTAGGCTTATATTTTTTCTTTTAATTTCAAGGTTAAATTTATCTTAACTGTACTAAAAATATGAAAAAATAATAATAAAATTTTATTTTCAAGTTCAATATTTCCCGGCTTTTTAAGAGTATTAACATCGGTTTACCTTGTAAAAAAATGAAAAAGGATTAAAAGGTCCCCAGACAAATGGTCTGTATTTTTTTTACTTTAAAGGCACCAAAGTAAGTTGACTGTGCAAAACAAAACATCCAGACCAATTTACCCCAATCAAGCTGCTCATGACTTAAAAAAAAAAAAAAAGATTTCACCCTTCGTACCTAGATAACCGGCGTTTATAGAGAATGACAAAAAAAAAAAAAATTCAATCCGGAATGATTTGTGTTGGACTACACCGTATCCATATATATCTCTTTTAGGGTTTTTTTGTTTTTTTTAAGATATATATTTTAAGGAAAATTTTCGTGAAGTTGATCCTTGAGAAAGGAAGGCATGCTTCCAAACTAGAAGACTACAGAGGAAGGTATACTGTAGAATCAGTCTGGATTTCTTCACGCACTGGTGTAGATGATCAGGGGAGCACGTAAACGTGACAGCAGCATGGCTTTTGGTCAAAAGTTTATGTGGGCTATTACATATTAATTACTTATTAAATTATTAAGACAAATTCAGGCGGAAATAGAAAATTGAAGGTGATCTTCTTATGCAGATTTGAATCCTGAATAAAACCACCATCATTAATAGTTGACACCAGTTTTTTGAGTAAAAAACAAGCATCGTTCTCCCCTGTAACCCTAGCCAGTGCCATCATTATTAATTTTACCTAGCTAGCCACACCATTATGCAATAATTCCTGCTCTCAAATGTAACAAACACGGCTCCACCATCGCTCGTTCGAGAGAGAGATGAAGTTTGACAACGTGGTTTTGTATTGTATTTTAAAAAAAATTAATTTTTTTTTATATATCTTACATCGTTTTGATAGTTATTTTTAAATATATATAAAAAAATTATTTTAATATAAATTTCTTTTTAAAAAATAACCATAATAACTCGTGAACAAGCTCAGGAGAGAGAAGGAATGGACTTTCTTGCATGCAACATGCAGGATCTTAAAAAAAAAAAAAAAAAAACCGTAGCCCTTGTCTAAGGAGGACATTGTTGGTTTCAGACAAGTTTTTCCACAAACTAGCATTGAATAACACTCGTTGATTTCAAAGAAAATACTTGGTTTAGTTAGATTATTATACTTTGACAGTTCAGACTCGCCTTCTTGATAAAATTTAGATATCCCCATTCTTTTTAGTCAGATTTTCAAATTCTAAATATTTTTTAAAAGAAAAACAACATTAATTCAACCATCCTAGTTTGTAATAATTTCTTTGGCTGTTTGCATTAAACTATGTTTTCAGTTTTACCACAAACTAGTAACATTGAATGAACTAACGTTAAATTGATAAGATTTCCTGTCCGAATAAAGCATGAGTAAATTAAATATATTCATAAATCAAGGACTGCGGAGTCTAATAGTTTATATTTATCAATAAAAATCGATTTTTATTAAACAAAACTTCTAATCAGATTTTTTTAGTTAATAAAGATTACAATGCTCCTTTAAAAACTATGAATAATGAAAAAAAAAAAAGAAGAGGAAGG
>NW_011499861.1:1753523-1870477 GCF_000495115.2 Populus euphratica
AGGATCTTATTGGTTTCAACAATGTAAGTTGTTGACTTGGATCACGCGATAAATAAATAAAAAATAATGTTAAAACGAAAATCTTAGAGCAGTATGACATTTATTAGAAGAGCAATAAAACAATTACTTAAATTATTATTATATTGTTATACAAAGTCTACATACAAATTGTTTTTATTTATTTATTGGATTAAAAAATACATGGTTTTGGTTTACATAAATTCTTTTAATTTATTTACTCATTTGATTCTTCATGCTATGCTATGGGACAAAGTTTTTTTTTTTCAAAATAAAAAAATATGGATGCTTTTAACATTTTTAATCAATAAGAAAATTTTTAATTACAAATAAAATTTTTTAGGCATGAGTTCAATAAAATAAATTGAAAGTTATATATATTAATTGATGATAACAAATATGTTAATTCTAACTAAGAATTAAGTCAAGAAGCTATGATAAAAATATTATTTATTAAAAAAAAGACTGAATATTTATTTTAGTTTGCAATTAGAGTTCTATAGTTTTAATTGATTTTAATCAATAAAATTGAATTTTATTTTACTAAATTAACCATTAAACTTATATTTGACATCTCAAGAGTTTCATATGAAGCCAATAAAACTTAAACATCAAGTCTAATTCTAAATCAATTTAATATAAAAGAATTAAAATAAAAATAAAAAATCAATGAAAAAAACAAAAAAATCTACAGTGAATTATATTTTTAATTTTGCACTTTTAATTTTTTTTATTTAAAAATATATTAAAATAATATTTTTTATTTTCAAAAATTATTGTTAATATTAATAAATTAAAAATTAAAAATTAAATAATTTTTTTTAATGAAACTCATTCCAAACAGTGCCAAAAATGCTCTAAAACAATTCCGCTTGATTTTCCTTTTATTTTGTCCATTACTTAACAAAGTTACAAACCTCTCCCTAAACTCCATTCTCATTTTTTCCAGCACCCGGTCACCGTACCATTACCATGGGCATACTCACACTCTCTCTCTAATACCAAAAAGTATAATTCTCATTTTTTCCAGCACCCGGTCACCATACCATTACCATGGGCATACTCACACTTATACTCTCTCTCTCTCTCTCTAATACCAAAAAGTAAAGACATGACAACCTCTCATTAAAATAATATTTTTTATTTTCAAAAATTATTGTTAATATTAATAAATTAAAAATTAAAAATTAAATAATTTTTTTTAATGAAACTCATTCCAAACAGTGCCAAAAATGCTCTAAAACAATTCCGCTTGATTTTCCTTTTATTTTGTCCATTACTTAACAAAGTTACAAACCTCTCCCTAAACTCCATTCTCATTTTTTCCAGCACCCGGTCACCATACCATTACCATGGGCATACTCACACTTATACTCTCTCTCTCTCTCTCTAATACCAAAAAGTAAAGACATGACAACCTCTCTCTAGCATTTTCTCTGCTACCTTGGAAAGTGCAAAGAGAGAGAAAGGCCGAAAAAGTTTATTCTAGAGAGAGAGAAAGCGAAAGATTGCGACTTTGATGATTGTTGAGCGTGGAGGGAGGGGTGCAGCGGAGAAAAAATGGAGAGGGAGACAAAATAGCAAAAGCATTTCTTGAATACAAAGCTCCCTCTTTTTCTTCGAGGCAGGCATCGGTATCAATCCAAAACCAAACTGTCACGTATTCTCCTTCTCCTTCTTCTACCAAAAACATTGCAAAGCTTTCAGCTTTCTCTCACACCTCCGCGTCTACTTTTTCTCAGTCTTTATTGCCTGCCCATATGACACAATTTTTATTTTCCACTCAAAATTATAATCGGTAGGTGGGTGCCAGATAAGAATTTTATGCCGCTCTCCTTTTAGTTGTCGAAGGATAGTTACCCACTCAGGGAGAGACGAAAAAAGAATTTTTTTTTTCTTGATCTGGATTTTCTTTGTTTATTGCTGAATTGGAAAGAATTGACTGGCTGCTCTGAGGTTTTAATAGAATTCGAGGAATTTTGACTTGGATGTCGATGAAGAGATTGGCTTTGTGGTTTTCAGTGTGAATTGGAGAGAATTGAGGTTCCATGTTGGTGTTTCAAGGATTGGAGATATGACGTTGAAGGGGATAAGTCATCGAGCTCTTGATCAGTTAATGCATAATTGGCCGTTGTGGAGCTGAGTCTTTTTGCATACTTCAAGGCAAGCTTGCTTGGATTTAGATAATCTTTTTTTTTTTAAAATAAAAATTTGAAGGTGAATTCTTGAGCTGGGATCCACCTCGTGTGCTTTTTATGTGAATGGTCATTTCGTTTAAGGAAAGACCAAAGTTTGAGACTTCAGGCGCTGGCTAAGGACTTAAGGCTTTTGGAGGAAAAAGAAGGCTTTGATACCTTGTCAAGCGGAGAAAGTTTTAACCAGCCTAAACTTGACTCTTCTGGAAGCCTTTTGAGCTGTTGAAATTAGAATTTTTGTCCGTTATATTCTGGCTGTTTACACTTTATCTGGCTGCATTGTTGTTCTTCTTGGCTTTATCGAATCTTAGGTAATTGTTCTATGCATTCCATTTCTTTGTTTTGTGTAAATTTACATGCAATATGTGCCGGATACTGAATCTGCTATATTTTTTAGTTTTTCGGGCAGATGTTAAGTCAGTTGATTATTAGCTTGATCTTGTAACTAAATCATTTGTGGATGATCATGAAGATTAAAATAAAAGAAATATAATACTCTGAGTAAAGTTTTGCTTCTGCATGACTGACAATCAATGTGGTGTTATGAGAGGTTGCAGAATTTCGGTTTCAGAACGCTTGTGAACATCTATGGCCTTATGTTTGCTGATAAAATCTGTCTTATCTTTATCTCATTTTTCTTGTTCCCTAGTCAGTTGTTTATTCATTAACATGCTTTCTTGTTTGAAAACTGAGAAGGTAGTTTAATGCTGAAGAGGTTGAAACAAGAAGCTATTTCATAGTCTACCCCATGTTTAATTAAAACCTTTTTTCCGCTAGGTGTTTCAGGCATGGTTTTCTTTGCTGTCACAAACTTCAAGGAATGGTGTATCAAAACTGTCCACCTACTGGCTCACCCGTAAAAAAATATTTTTGCCGTTTCCTATTTTCTGATCTGATGATGCAATTCTAGAAATCATCACTGCTGCTTTCTATCACTAAGCAGTGGTTTTAGAGAGTAATCATAACCATCACATGTGCAATATTATAGATGCATACTGCCATACCATATTTACTACTACTTCATTCTTTCATTCTGCTTTGCATTTATTTCCACGATGCTCATTGTCATGTGAGTTTATATATGAGTTTTTGATTTGGAAACAATTCTGGTTGATACTCACTCATACCCTTCCACAAATGTATCAGATATCAAGTAGCAATTCCTGTGAGCAAATTTGGATTACAGTCAAAGAACTAGCCATTCACCATGTCAAAAAAATCACAGAGGCACCCTGTACGATATGAAAGAGAACAATCAGGCTGCATGGGGGGTTTAATTACTATGTTTGACTTCCGCCATGGTCGTTCAACGCAGAAGCTAATTTCTGATAGGAGGCGGGGGACCAGGCATGCTGTTGGTAAGAACTTTCTTTGAGATGTAGATGAATCTGAATAGTTAGGAAACATATGGTTGCATGTAGGCACACAAATATATCTACTGAATCTTTTTTGAGTAGAAGGGATGGGTTTGTGCATGCAACATGCACACACTTTTCTTGAGAGTTCTGTTGCTAACAAATTTCCTTGAATCGAAGTGTATTTGGGAAGTATCAAACATTGGTTGTATCTGTAGTGTTTTTGTATGATTTTCTTCTTGTTAAACTTGTTAATCTGGTTGGCCTTAGCATTGGTCATTGGTCAAAGATAAATTTGTAGTACTCTTGCTTTGAGCTCATGAATTTGCAATGCATTACAAATTGGTGAATTTCTCTTTTCTTTTGCAGGTACTGGAACTCTGAAGAATAAGGTTGACAATCTTAGTGAAAATTGTCCAGGCATGATCGTAAGTTTTGTCAACTTGTGCGTCCAAACTAAATGTCTTTCAAAATTTGCTTGATATTTGCAAGGTTCCTTTCAACTGAACCTGTTTTAAGATGGGCTGAACTATCTGTACATTACATGATTTTTCCTATTTTAAATATATCAGGATGGTGAGGAGAGCAGAAAAGTAACAGATGATACCTGTAAGCTGAGTGTGAAAAAGCTCATTGAAGAAGAAATGTTCGGTGAGCTAGACATAAAGAAGGGAATAAACAATCCTGGAGTAGAACCAAAACAGTCTAATTCAGAAAATGGAGACCACAGAAGAAGAAAAAGTCGTACAAAAAGTTTTGATATACACATAGAGGATCATAATGTTTCTGAAAGCTTGGAATCTGAACAGCCTTGCCTTTATAATTTAGAGAAGCAAGCTACAGGTAGTCTTGACATAGGTGAAATAATGGAAGACTTCTGCCGCCAGATCCATCAGAAAAGCTTTGGTAATGTAGAACGTGACCAGCGTGATGAAGTTCACCATCAGCTGAACCAGAAGAATCCTGAATTTGAAGAGAAATTGAGTGAGGCAATAAAACTCATAAATGAGAAACTTATTAACTGGAAACACGTTGCTGAAGATGGGGAATTCCACCCATCCAAAGAACTGAGGGATGCACTTCAGATTCTAATTTCTGATGAGGAATTGTTTCCAAAACTCTTAGAAGGTCCAAAGTCCATAATGGTGAAGCATGTTCAAAGCTTGTGGAATGCTCAGGTAGAGAAAGATGAAGAGTCCAAGTCACTTCCAGGATCGAACTCCTCAGAACAGGGGCTTCATGGCTTCAGACATTCTGATGAGGCTATCCATGGTAAACAGCACAAATTTTTCAGAAGAAAGACCAAATCTCTGGAAAAGAACCCATCAAAGGAAAACAAGGCATCTCAAGCTTCAAATAGAATTGTTATATTAAAGCCTGGCTCAACTAGGTTGCTACCACCTAAAAATGAAAGCATCACTGACTTGTCGCCAAAATCTCATTTCACCATTGGAGATAAGGTTCCGAATGAGAGATTTGGTTCCAACTTTTCTCTGACTGAAATTAAAAGAAAGTTGAAAAATGCAATGGGAAAGGAAAGGCAGGATACCTCTACTGATGGGACTTCAAAGAAATTTGCTAACAAACAACAGGCTGTGGGAAATAGTGAGAAAGGATCCAAGGAGAACCTTGGAACGAGTTCTCCAAGTAAAGACCACTTCTTTATTGAAAAAATTGCTAGACCTCCCATGGTTAGCAAAATGAGAGAGAAGACTGGCAAGTTGAAAGAATATGAAATAAGCATGGAATGTGAGGCCCCTATTTATCCCAAGCATAGGGCATCTAACATCTACATTGAGGCCAAGAAACATCTTTCTGAGATGCTGAGTACTGGCCAGGGGGGTGTGGATTTTTCAAGTGAACAGGTTCCAAAAACCCTCGGCAGGATTCTCTCCCTTCCTGAGTACAGTTTTTCACCTATTGGTAGTCCCGGAAAGGATTGGGAGCAAGGCTTTCTGACAGCACAGATGAGATTTTCTGCCAATGACAAATTGCAGAAACACGAAACCAATGTCAGCCATTTAGGTCGAATAGCATTACACTTAGAGCCTCAGTCATCTGTTTCCAATGACAGCACCGATTGTAAAGAACAAGCTTCTTCAAGCCCAAATGCAAGTGCCTCAAATGAACTTCATGATAAGGAAGCCAAAACCTTGTGCTCTGTTGGAGATGAGATGCCTTCTGAAGGTAGTGTTTCTTTATGGTAGGACATGGATAAATATATCATTGTGCTGATAATTTTTCCTAATATTGGCCTTATCGTTTCTGCAGGTGAGGCAGAGGTTGTAAGGGAAACTGAAACTGCACTTGATGAAGAGAGTGATGTCTTAGATACTCTATTTGAACCAAGTAAATCTCCTCTTGATGGAGATGGCCGACATGGTGATATGTCTGAAGTTTGTGATAAAAAGGAAAATTCAGAATGCTTGGAACATGTAATTTTACTGGTTGCCTATCATTTCCAGTTCTTCATCACATATCTTAACATTTTTTCCTAATGATTTTACTTTTCTTTCTCAGGACTCTGATGAACAACCCCCAACTTCTCCATTAACATCTCCATCCACCTCTTCAAACACCAAAAAACTTGACTGTCTAGAGGGTCTTTCTGAGATACCAGAGCGGCCTAGTCCTATATCTGTTCTTGAGCCTCTTTTCACGGAGGAAGATGTCAGCCCAGCAAGCAGCAGATTTGAACCTGGTAGGTCTTTATAAGAAAAAGGTCAATAACTTTGAGCATTTGTTTAGTACTTCTTATCACGTGGTTTTCAAGCTAATCTTAGTTCATCTCTTATCTATCAGTTGAACTAACAGCGCAACCCTTGAGAATTCAATTTGAAGAACATGAATCTTCAGCTGCAGATCGAATCCCTCTTAAAGCTTCTTTAGATGACAAGGAATCGGTATTTGAGTATGTAAAAGCAGTGGTTCAAGCTTCTGGCATGAAGTGGGATGAATTTTATATGAGGTCACATTCTTCAGAACAGCTTCTTGACCAATCAATATTTTTTGAGGTAGAATTCTTTTCCAACCAGCTTTGTTGTGACAAGAAGCTTCTCTTTGATTCTATCAACGAAGTTCTCATGGAGGTATATGGGCGGTATTTTGGTTGCTTCTCTGGGTTATCATTTGTACAATCTAACATCCGGCCTGTCCCAGACGTGAAAAATGGCATCTATGAGGTTTGGGAAGGAGTCTCTTGGCATCTCCTCCCATTGTCAATGCCTCATACTTTGGATCAACTTGTCAAGAAAGATATGGCTAAAACTGGAACGTGGATGAACCTTCAATATGATATTGAAACTATCCTTGTTGAAATTGGTGAGGACATTTTTGAAGATTTGATGGAAGAAATCGTTTTTGGAGATCTAATGGAAGAAAATTTATTCATCCATGCAAACGGAAGTTTAGAGGGTGGAAATCAGTTTGTTTCAGCTGAGTTGAAGGAAACTGAGAGCAGCATGAGCTCCTAGAAGACATTTTCATGTATTCCTTTCTTGACCGACCTTGTGCATCAGGAGGATGAGCAGTAATGCAAACATGGAAGAGCCTTATATGGCTCCCTTGTTTGACTTGACATGGCACTTATTTAACTTAGCTGTTGAAATCATGTACATAACACTACAGCTTGGAAGCTCGACTAAACACAAATCATGAAATGAATGAACAAGGAGCCACACTACTTAATGGGCAAAACTCACAAACCCAATGTGCAAGTGTTTTTGGCTACTGTATGAAGACTAGTTTTCACTTGCAGTTTTTGCAACAAGGGCCAGATCAGTGCCCTGCACTCGTTGGGAATAGTAGTGTTCCTCATTATAGAATTTGTAGAAATTTGTGTCTTATTTCTTATATTAGGCTGTGTGCATTTTTCTTCTTCTGGGACTTGTTTCATTTATTATTCTGTTGAGTTTGTGTTGATGTTTTTTCTTTTGTATTTACAAAGCCGGGGTTGAGTTGTGACCATTTTAGTGGGGAGGGGATTTGACAGTGAGTGTTGTGCGCCATAACAAGCTGTGGCTGTTGTGCTCTAAAACAATAATAAACAGTACAGGGTACACGCTAGATCTAGTTGATTATTGTACTTTGCTCAGGATTATGCTATCTTGAGGTCCTAGTGTAATATTCCTGGTCACGCATGCTATAGAGAGATGGCATTTTCTTCTTTAATCATTAAACGAAGCAAACCATATCACATCAACTCTTTCCTGTGATTCTTTAGCATTCCACCAAAATTCCCAAATCTTATGGAGCATATATTTTAATCTTCCGTGCAGGAATCGCATGTTTGACTGGCAGGTCACATTACTTAACTTAAACAATAAATCGTACTCCACCTAACTGGATAGGATTTCTGTGGGAATTTATTCTGTTAGAGAGCCTCCAGAATACAGTGGTTAAAATGCATCATCATGTGCACAAGAAGCCCGTGCTGTAACTTGCATGATGCCCTGTAAACCATTCAAAAGGATTAGGTAACTTCAGGACTAATCAAGACGCCCATCAGGACTTCTCAGCAACCGTTTGCTATGGCCCGCTATTAGATGAGCCTCACAGCTGAGAAAGATAAATTAATGGTTTTAGAGGGCCTTTGATAGTGCTTTCAAAGGTCTTTTTAGAATAAATTAATGGTTTTAGAGGGCCTTTGAGAGTGCTTTCAAAGGCCTTTCTAGAAAAAAATAATTTTTTTTAATGTTTTAAAATTATTTTAATATACTCCTAATCACGCTACTAATTTACATTTGTTGTTCTTTCTTGGCAGCGGCACTTGTGTCTGAATGCATTAAAATTTAAATAAAAAATATTTTAAAAAACACCCCAACCACATTTCTAATCATACGCTAGTAATTTACATTTGTTGTTCTTTCTTGGCAGCGGCACTTGTGTCTGAATGCATTAAAAGCTCTATACGCATGACAAAGAGGTCCCTCTCCTCCCAAACCAGCAGGTCACTTTTTCTCCAGGCTTATATGATCTGTAATAAGATCAGATTCTTCCATTCATAAAACCAGAGAAGTTGCTTTTCCTTGCACTTTCATCATCATGTGTAACTCACCAAATGATCTCTTACCATCATGTCCGGAGCCCTTACGAGTGCAGGCAGAATGGTACACCAATCATCAATACAAGCTGCGGAATCCAGTTACTCTCCTTGCCTAAACTGCTTTGTTGCGATAAGAAAATCAGTATAGCAAAAGGATAAAAGCAACTATGTCCAGATGTTGTTGGAACTTCAAAAGACAAAAAGAAAATACCACTCCCCAACTGTTGTGGAGTTTTTTTTTCTTCTATAAAAGAGTTTTTTTTTATTTTTTTCATTTAAAAATACATCAAATTATGCTTTTTAAGTGTTTTAGATGATTTTAATAGACTATTATCAAAAACTAAAACTAAAATTAAAAAATTATTTTAATACACTTTCAAAATCTTCATTTCCTTCCTGGAAAGAAACTTCAAACTACGACCGCTAATTTTGTGCCCAAAGGCGTGCTTGCATCCATGAACATGAGTCGCACGTTGAGCTTTCAAATTCGTGATAGAATATCTGGATTACAGGCAGAGGATCAATAACTATCTCCAGGAGTGCTGATGTGCTATTAAGCACATAGTGCAATTTCCACATCGACTATGTAATCCAACAAAACCAATCAAATCAAGCACTTTAAGCCATTTGTGCGGACGTCTAGCCTTCAGCTTAACTTTGCTCTGGGGACATCAAATAAAGGAGGGGGCACTCAACTCTCCACGCGTTCATCGCCAATGCCAACTTGTTGATACATATTCCTTAACTTCGCAAATTTCGGTACCCCAAAATTCTTTAATAAAAGATTAAAAAATATATGCATGCTAAAAAGAGATGTGGATTATTCAAAATAAGCTAAAATCCCTTCGTCTCATTAACGTGATAATTATATATATATATATATATATATATATTTTAGAATTTTTTACTAAAATGTTTATGTTATGATTATTCTAAAAACAAGTTCCAATTTTAAAAAAAATATATGTTAATAATTATAATAGGAGTGTCTTAAAAAACATGAGAATGATATAACAATAATGATTAACTATTTGCCAATATTATTAAACTTGGTTTAGTAGGTTAAAATTAAAATTTCTAAATTCAAGTATTTGTTTGGTTTAAGTTTTAAATTAAATTATACTTAGTAGGATTAAAAACAAACCTGGATAGTTGATAAAAATATACTTTGGCTTAAAAAAATCAAAGATGATTTTTTTAAAAAATAAATTAAAATAAATTAAATTAAATCTACCCAAATTAACCCGTCAAATGTACAAACTAGGTTATGAACTTGATTGAGTTTTATAAGTTTATTCTTTTAAAACTATTTTTTATTAAATTATATGATAACATTAATAAATACCCCCAATAAATCAACTGAATAATTTTTAAAAAATAATTATGAAAGGTTGTAAAAAAAATACTTACTAATATGATAAAAAAATTCTATAATATCATTGAAAAAACATTGAATGATATTTGATAAAATAATATCTAAAATAAATTCTTAATTAATTTTATAATTCAATAAAACAATACATCTAACTTGTTAAAAAAACATATTTAAAAAAAAAATTAAATTTTTTTAAAAAATTACAAAAAAGATCAGACATGCAAGTCTAAGTGCCTAGTGCAACCACAAAGATAATAAAAAAATCAAGACAAGATATTTTTTTTTATCTATAAAACTTATTTTGAAATCTTTCTCATCTAAAAACACTTTTGAAACTTCAAAAAATTAATACTCTAACTCAATAAAATCTAAATTAGTTAAAGAAAAAATCAAACAAAAAAATCTCTCTCGATCCTAATTTACTTTTTTTAGGCAATATAAAAGCTACAAAATATGTTAATGACATTCATCTAGTCAAAAAGAATATTTTGACACCGAGCTTGTTATTTTTTCCAACAAAATCTTACTAGCCAATGTCTTTTTTTTTTTTGTGCTGTTTTTTTGACAATTCTTTCCATTTTCTCAAGCTTTTTGGGAATAAAATATAAATAAAATAAGATTTTGAACTAAATCAAATAATTTTCAAACTAAAGGTGCTAACACCGTATCTTTTTTTTTAAATGCTCATCCTTTTTTCTTTGTTTAAATTTTGGTCCACTCATTTTTAATATTTCTCAAGTAATAAAATTGAATTTTTTTTCATAAAACTAAATATCAACACAATACTATGATTTTTTTCAAGATAGAGGTAACTACATAAAATAAATTGAAAGGGAAAAAAAATTGATGATCAGTAAGGAAAAAAGAAGAAGAAAGAGAAGCAAAGTTAGCACAGTGTTTTTTTAGAAAACAAAAGGGCTGTTATTTTTTTTTTATTTTTTCTTTGTTTCAATTTTGATTTCTTTATTTTCAATTTTTTTCAAGTAATAAAATTGAATTTTTCTGTTGTGAAATCCAGTATTAACCCAATGCCAATACTTAAAAAAAAAAAAAATCTTAATAACCATACAATAACAACCCCACAATTACTTTAACTCCACAAAATACTCTTTAAAAATAATCAAAACCGAGAGAAAAAAACAAAAACACCTCTATACTCTCCCATTCACCAACACACACATAAATATTCAAATAAATCAAAACACCAAAAAAATACTTGTCCACTCTTTAATTTACTACTCATCTTCTTTGTCTCCAAACACTTAAACACCAAAAATCATAATTATTTTCTCACTTAACACACAACTTCCGACCAGCCACCACCTAAATTGCAATACATTGCCCCTGAGTCTCTTTGTAGCCTATGCCAACAACAACAACAACTCACAGTGAAGAGAGAGAAGAAGAAAAAAGAAAAGAAAAACTAAAATTTCAAGTTAGTCAATCTCTCTTTTTCATCAATAGTGAGCTACATGTCTACTACACAAAGGTCACACATCTACAAGTCTTGTTAGTGTGTGGGAAAACATGCCACAAGCTTTGGCTTTCTCAAGTTATGTATACTAATGCATTGCCATTGTTTATTTGGATTCCAACAGCTCCAGGAACCTTCAACTCCTCCATTAAAGATTGATTTCTAAGATCCTAAACCATAACTTCTTAACTTTATTTTTCATGTTTAGCTTGTATTTTTAATTGAATATCAGACTTTCATTCATGGATTATGTGTCTGACTATATTATTTGTTTGAACAAGTTTATGGTTTGGATGTATTTTGTGAATTTGGAAAACTTTATATTGATTTAGGTTCTTATTAGATTAAGTGGTTGAGTTGTTAATGATAAATTTCAAGTATCATTATATTGATTTATTTTTTTTATTTTTCTCATTAATTTTTTCTATTTAAACAGTGATTTGTACCCTCTCTTTCTTTTCTTAAACGAATCGAATTAACTTTGACTTCTAATAACCACAAAGCGTGGGTGATTAAACTAGTTCATGTGAATCACACATGCATGATGCAATAACGAGGAATAACATTACACAGAGCGTGTTGATCTAACCTAATAATACGCGGCGGTACTAGAAAAACACAAACAGAAGACAAAAATAGGAAATCACTGGATGCCGTTCTCCCCAAGACAAATGTGAAAATCTACAAGCTTCGTGCTCTCTCATTTCCCATGATGTACAAGCTCCTGGTGTCCACTAAAGACTTTGAGACCACCATTGTTCCATAAGCACATTTACAGAAAATAACACATGTCCTAACTAAAATTAGGATAAAAATTATTTTTTTAAAGTAATTTTTTAATAAATATATTAAAATAATATTATTTTTATTTTTAAAATTTATTTTTTAATATTAACACATCAAAATAAACCGTACAAAAACACAAAAAATAAAAAGTAATTCGGACAATAAAAGTACGGTTAAATTCAATACCAAACATCATGCTTTTTTTAAATTTATTAATTTTTTTATGTTTTTAAATTATTTTAATATTCTAATATTAACAATATAAAATATTTTAATCTATAACAATAAAAGGCTCTCAAAATACTAATGCAGTTGCAACGGTAAACATCTTCTTCAACCACAACAATTCTCATCTTCCTCGGAACAAAAAGGAATCTATCACATTTTTCACCACCTGAAAAAGCTTGAAACACCAGCGACACTGCCCCCTGGCATTCCTCTTTTAACCTCCCTTTCCACCCCCCCCCCCCCTCCTCCGAGATTCCTCCCCATAAGCACTAACCCAAGGCTAAACCAGTAAAACCATACTTAAAAATGAAAGAGAAAAATAATTTTTTAATATTAATTCTTGTATGAACCAGTAGATCGCTTCTGTTTCTACTCTTCTAATTTGTTACACAGGAGACAAGCAACGACATTGTCTTCGTCATCAGCATCATCAAGACAATCAAGAAATAGCTAGAAGAGTCAAACCCCCTCCTCTCCTCTCTCTTTCTCTCTCTACTCTACTCTGATATGTGTGTATATATATATATATATATATATATATATATATATATATATATATATATTTATATACATATAAAAGCAGCTATTCTTCTTTCTCTCTCTTCGAATCTTTAATTTCTTTCAAGGTAAGATTTTTTCCACTTACTCTCTCTTAACTGCAATATCTTTCCTCTTCCTTCAATTTACGAATTTCCCATAAAAAACCTAGCTTCCGCAATAGCTTGCTTATCGTGTCCGAGCTTAAGGAATCAGAGTTCGGTGTAAACCCTAGTTTTTGATTTGTGTTCGAAATTAGGGTTTGTTTACTCGTGGAATATGTGATTCCGGGTGTAATTATTGATTTAGATTGATTAAAGGTATTGTTTTTATGGTAATTTGGATTAGATTCGTGGATGTGGTATTGGGTTTTGGATTCATTTTGTGTTTGTTTGGGGTTTTAGTAGCTTGAGGTTGCTGGGTTTAGAGGGAAAGATTGAATTTTGAGTTATCGATTATAGTTTTGAAGCTTAGCTTTTGTAGATCAAAGTAATCAGTTGTGTTGGAGTTATACCACAAAGTCTGCAAGTTTGGCTATTTGATTATGATTCTGAATCAGAGGAAGTAACACATGCTTGGGTCTTTTGTATTTTAAGTTGAAAAGTATATTACTTTGACGTTCATGTCCAGCCTTTTGTTCTTAATATTTGATATTAGAAACCCTAGAAATACTTGTTCTGGGACCATTGGTTGTGGTTGGGAAGAAGGGGCCTTGGACTGGTTCAAACCAGTTACTTGGTAAAAAGAGGTGCTTGCAACTCCAAAATACTGACTTAGGTTTTGAAATTTTCGGTTTACTTGGTTATTGGCGAATGCAAGGATTACTTTGGTTTAGTTACCTGATGCTTGATTATCAGCAATTTAGAGTTCCCAATCTTTTTTTTCCCTCCAAAACACCATTTGAAGTTCTGTCTCAAGTTTGTGTTGATCTCAAGATAACCTAGCATGTGATGAAAGCAAACATTTTTTTGATTTTAAATTATATTTCTAGGACATGTTCATTTTCATGGCATCATTTTTCTGTACATTATCATGTTACCGGATTCATTTAAACCCTATAGTATAGATTCTTCGCTTCTTCTTCTTCTTCTTCATGTTTTCCTTTTCCATTTTTTTCAACAGGTCAGTTGTGTCTGCCATTAAAATAGTTGGCTTCATAGTCACAGGAAGTTGTGCTCATCATCTTAAAGTTTGATGCTCGGGAAAAATAGTCTTTTCAATTCAAATTATATGGATGTTGATGGATTTTTACCTAGTAACTTGTAGATTTCATGCTTGAGGTCACACAGCTGAGTTTGTCTTTGCATTTCTTTGAATCTGTAGCTTCAGTGTTCTTTTGGCTTTCTATATGTTTTAAATATGTTTTTCTCTATGCAGTTTAGTTACGGAGCTTGTAGTTGTTCAATGTTGGGAGCAGTATGTGGATGTTAGTTTGGAGAAATGCAAAGGTATCATACTGCCGGCTGCACTAGTGCAGTTAACAATAGCTCCATTGGAGGCACATCTTCTAGAGATAGCATCCGGACTGATTCATCTTCATTGGCGTCCAACTTCTCTATAAACCCTAGGTAAATTTGTTTTCAATATCTTTTTGCCCTCCATGAACTGTTGATAATAATTCAGTGGCCCTTGACTCTGAATACAGTCACATTCATGTTTTCTAGTTACATGTACAAGACAATGCACACATGCCTTTGGTCTGTGATAAGTTTTTAAGCGTTGTCTATACCTTTGTACACACCCATACATTTGAATTTCCATATCGCAATCACTTCAGTTCGCAACGCATCTGTGCATTTGTGTGCTTAGTGCTAACCTCACAAAGAATGGGGCTAGGTATTCAACTCGTTTCGTTTTACATCGGTCAATGCCTAGTTCGCTGATTTTAGTTCAAGTGCATATTAACTGTTAGACATTTAGATTTTTCTCCCATGCTCCTAATTCCTTCTGCTAGTAGGATGCTTGTTTTTTTTCTTTACATATAGACATGATTTATTTTTATTATTTTGAAGAGCAAATTTGCTGTTTATTCAAAGTGATGTTTTGTATTGTGTAGGCGGCCACCTCCTCTGATTCCATACAAGTTGAAGTGTGATAAAGAACCGCTGAATTCCCGGTAATTTCATTATTAGCACCACTTACAGTGAAGAAAAAGTAAAATAATATTTGTTGGTGCCAATTTTTATTCAGTTAGCTATTTCTTCATTTGTTTGGAATGATGTCAGTTAAGAATTTAAGTACTTTCATTACAAGTTTGGATGCTTGTTGTTTAAACTTTTTTTTCCTAGTTGATCTTTATTGATTGGTTATGGTTATTATCCATTGAATAATCATCTCCTTTTAAATCATAGACTTGGCCCCCCTGACTTTCATCCTCAAACTCCAAATTGCCCTGAGGAGACTCTCACTAAGGAATATGTTGTGGCTGGATATAAGGATGCAGTTGAAGGACTTGAGGTTATTTTTCATTCACTAATACTTTGCCACAAACATGTATAAATATGGACAACATGCTACATTTTATTGTCCTTGCCATTTGACCTTTCATTGAAAAGTGCACACATATGCATGATTCTTGTGCTTAATTCAATTAGCATATGAATCTTGATTTTTTTGATTTTTTTTTAACTTGTTATAAAAACTGACATTTTGAACGTTGCCCAAGGAAACAAAGAACTTTATTGCTTTTTTCCACTTATGATTTTATCCCTGCTTACATTTTTTAATCTTAAACCTGCAAGAGTAAATCATTTTTGACAGATCCCTTCATATTTCCTCGCATAAATGATTGGAACTTTGAGAATCACATTGTTAATATGTGCTCATCAAATTAGATCTTAATGTTTTCATGCAAATATTCACAAGCCTTGATATCTATAATTTATCAATTTTTTATCTTCTGAGTTCTCAGGAAACCAGAGAAATCTTACACACTCAGGCTCAAAGTTTTACCAGTCCTGTTGTCAAAAAATGCAAAGAGGTTATTCACTTCAATTTGGAAGCTATAGTGCCTTTTATTTACTTTTTTCTTTTTGTAATTTTATAGGAAGCTACTGTGTTTCATTTTTGTTTGCCCATAAAAAGCTTTGGATACTCTCATGCGAAGATGATTAGCAGTTACTGATAGTGGAGTTTTGCTCTTTCAGGCTATCAGAAAATGTCTGAGGGCCATTAATGAGTCTCGTGCACAAAAGCGCAAGGTATGCCCTTTCTAATTATGTGTCGTACATATGAAAGCCTTTTCTGCTTTGAATGCTCTATCTTGCTCCCTATATGTTCATCTCACCAGTAGCTGAAAATGTGTTTTTTTTCTTTACAATCTCATCGTCTAGTCTTGACATCTATGCTCATTATCACAGGCTGGTCAAGTATATGGTGTGCCTCTTTCTGGGTCATTACTAACTAAGCCTGGTGTATATCCTGAACAAAGATCTTGTGGTGAAGACTTCAAGAAGAAATGGATTGAGGTATATGGTTTCCAAGTTCCTCTAAAAGAAAGTGTGCATACCTGATTGGAAAAGGCACTTGTCAATGGACCTACTTTGGCTGAGTTAGCTTCCTAAAAAAACCATTTGGTTGCCTAGGGGAAATGTGATGCAATGACATTCTTAAACTTATTTGGTTGTGATACCCATTGAATTGTTTTGTTGTGTGTGTGTGTGTGGGTGGGGGGGGGCACTGAGTTCAAATTTTGAAAAACAAGACTTGCTACCCTTTATCTTGGAGAGTACAAATAACTGCATGCTTGTCCTTTCTCTCAAGTTATGCATAAAGTGGGACAATTTGTTTTTTAAACATGGCATGGAAGATAGTGCATCATGAGTTTAGAGAGGAATGGGTTTGAAATATTGTTTTAATTTTCATATATCACCAATCTCTAACATGCTTTATTTTATATAGCAGTTCTTGGTGGTTGTGATGGCTTGTCATCTTTCTTAACACTTATAATTGGAACAAGCTATAGTAATTGGATGTGGGATGTTAGGTCAATAATTAACCATGTGTAGGCTAGTTATTGAATAGAATTTGTCAATGTTACTGAGGGAAATTTTACATTGCACTAGTAAAAATGCCTACACATGAACTTGAGTGCCTTCTATTTCTTTTTATATCTTTTTGGTTGATACAAATACAAATTTTTAGTAGCACTCAGTTGTCTCTAATTGATATGTACTATGTAGTTATATTCATGAAAAGCATTGTAGGTATCGCAAGTGAAATACAAATACAAATTTTGGAGCCCTGTAGGCAGGTTTTGCTGAAAGAAACTGGGAAGAACATCATATTAGCAAAGAAAATGTGTCTGCATGTGACCTTGGAAATTGCCTGTTGTGTTGCATTTTAATACAAAGCTTGAAATTTTAGCTGATAACGGTCCTGTTTTCTTAGTCTTTCTTGTAACATTTTTTTTTAATTTGTTCTTTATACCAGGGTTTATCACAGCCCCACAAAAGATTGCGTTCTTTGGCCGATCATGTGCCACATGGATATAGGAAGAAATCACTTTTGGAAGTTCTTATCAGGAACAATGTGCCATTATTTCGTGCCACTTGGTTTATTAAAGTAACTTATCTTAATCAGGTAGAGCTGCTTGATTACTAGCACTTGCATACAGATACACTTGCTTATTTCACTATTTTCAAAAGCAGATTATGGTTATATTTTGTAGGTAAAACCGAGTTCTACTAGTATTTCTTCTGGCACACCTGACAAAAGTCAGTTGTCCCGGACAGAGCTCTGGACAAAAGATGTTGTTGATTACTTGCAGTCTCTCCTGGATGAATATTTATCCAGAAACAATCCTCATTCTGCTCCACACAGCAAAGATAGATCACAACAATTGCTTTATTCTGGCTCAGTGCAGCACAGAAGTGATCCATCATCAGCCATCCTTGATAGCGAAGAGCCTTCCCTGCATTTAAAGTTGCGGTATGTGGCCCGGCTCTTGCACTGGCACCATGCAGAAGGGCTGCTTCTTCCTTCAGTAATCATTGACTGGGTTCTTAGTCAACTACAGGTATATTTTTAGATTAACCAATTTTTTTATTGTTCTTCTTCCAAGGTACAAGATGAACTTTATGCTTCGCATGTTAAAATCACGAGTACTTAATGGGGCTTCATGGCTTTTGCTGGGCTTTATGTGCTCCTGCAGGAAAAGGACTTGCTTGAGATTTTGCAGTTGCTGCTGCCAATCTTATATGGTGTTTTAGAAACTGTTATTCTTTCTCAATCATTTGTGCGCACTCTAGTGGGGGTTGCGGTTCGTTTCATTCATGAACCTTCTCCAGGAGGTTCAGATCTGGTAGATAATTCTCGAAGGGCCTACACAACCTCTGCTTTAATTGAGATGCTTCGGTATCTAATATTAGCTGTGCCAGATACATTTGTTGCTCTGGATTGTTTCCCTTTACCACCTAGTGTAGTGTCTTATGCAGTAAACGATGGGACATTTCTGTCAAAGGCTTCTGAGGATGCAAGAAAGACAAAAGATAATTCAGCTGAAGTTGCTTGTGTTTTCAGAAGTAAAGGGCTTGATGCTCAATACCAATCTTTGTCCTTTGATCGGGTTGTTTCATCCATTCAGAAGCGTGCAGATAACCTTGCCAAGGCTGTTAGCTCTGGCTATCCAGTTCATAGCGTGGCTAAAGCCTTGCAAGCTTTAGATAAAGCTCTTTCACTAGGGGACATTAGAGAGGCTTATGGGTACCTTTTTGAAAATTTTTGCGAGGGAGCTGTTCATGAAAGCTGGATAAAAGAAGTCAGTCCATGCCTGAGATCTTCTTTGAAGTGGCTGAGGGGTGTGAGCTTGTCACTCATTTGCTCTGTATTTTTGCTTTTTGAGTGGGCAACATGTGATTATAGGGATTTTCGGAGTGCCCCACCTCATGAACTGAAATTTACTGGCAGAAAAGATTTTTCTCAGGTTTATATTGCAAGTCGGCTTTTGAAGTCAAAGATACGAGATCTGCAAAGTCCATTTCGACGGAAGAATGAGAAATCCCCTGGAGTGAATAGCCTTGTAAAAGGTCTCAATCAGCCTAATTATTTGGGCAGGATTCCTGTGGGAAATGGATATGAAATTAAAAGCAACTCAAAAACTGTGAGTGGACAAGGTACTAATATGTCAAATATATTTGAAAGTCCAGGTCCTTTACATGATATCACAGTGTGCTGGATTGATCAACACGAAGTGTGCAATGTAGAGGGGTTGAAACGTCTTCAACTACTCATTGTGGAACTTATACATTCTGGAATTTTTTCCCCCCAAGTGTATGTGAGGCAGTTGATAATTAGTGGAATAATGGATGCAGCTGGTCCACCAGCTGACCTTGACAGGCGAAAGAGACACTATCGAGTCTTGAAACAACTACCTGGGCTCTTTGTCCATGATGTTTTGGAAGACGCAAGGATTTCTGAAGGGTCAGAACTTTCGGAGGCAATGCGTATTTATTCAAATGAACGTCGCCTTCTCCTTCATGGACTTTTCTGTGAACGATATCAAAACTCAGTTAAATCAAATTTATCTGTGAAGAAGCCCAAGCATCAACCACCTATTGCTGGAAAGGATGGTGCCTCCCCATCTTCTTTTGAGCAGTGGAAAAATACTGGGTCCCACCCTTCTGCAAAAGTGAAGAATGAAATGGACATTGAGGAACTGAAGGCATCCATATCAGCACTGTTGCAACTCCCAATATGCTCCACATCTTCAGACACGGGACTGGATGAATCTCAAGGGAGCGTTAAGAGGCCTGCTGAGTCAATAGGCAGCAAAATGGATGTAGTAGAAACTCCTGGTTGCGAAGACTGTAGAAAGGCAAAGAGACAAAAGTTAAGTGAGGAAAGGAACTCATACCTTCAAGGACATTCTCCTATATCAGATGATGAAGATACCTGGTGGGTACGGAAGGGGGCTAAACCCTTAGATTCCTCTAAGATTGATCCACCACCAAAGTCTTCCAAACAGGTCTCCAAGGGTAGGCAAAAGGTTGTGCGTAAAACTCAAAGCCTGGCTCATTTAGCAGCAGCCAGGATTGAGGGTAGCCAGGGAGCTTCTACAAGTCATTTTTGTGATAATAAGATAAGCTGCCCTCACCACAGAACTGGAATAGAAGGAGATAATCTCAGGTCAATGGATGGGCTGGGAAGAATGTATGGTGGAGATATTGTTTCAATTGGTAAATCCTTAAAACAACTGCGTCCTGTTGAGAAGAGGACAATTACAGTTTGGTTGATAGCTGTTGTTAGGCAGCTTGTTGAGGAGACTGAAAAGAGTGCTGTCAAGGCCAGCCAGTATTCTAGATCTCTTGTCAATGTAGATGATAGGAGCTCTGTTAGATGGAAGCTGGGCGAGGATGAGCTGTCTGCTATATTGTATTTGATGGATATTTGCTGCGATTTAGTTTCAGCAGCAAAGTTACTGCTCTGGTTGTTACCGAAGGTCCTTAGCAACCCTAATTCTACAATCCATAGTGGGAGAAATAGTATGATGCTGCCAAGGAATGTGGAAAACCATGCATGTGAAGTGGGAGAGGCATTTTTGTTATCTTCTCTCCGAAGGTTAGACATGCAAAAGTTACATGGTTACAAAGTTCCAGTTTGTATTATGCTAATATCCATGAAGTGCTTCTTGCTTATTAATCTGGATAAAACACATCACAGATTATCTGCTTTAACTGCTTTTTGTTGATGTGCTAGTCTTTATTTGTGGGATCCTGTTTTTGTTAGAGTAATTTCTTTTTTAGTTCTTTGGATTCTTTTGTGGCTAAATATTCTTCAGTCATCTATTCCTTTCTTGATATGGTTTACAGAAAAGTACAATGTTGGTTTTACAATGTACGAGAAATAAAGTTTTAACTGCATAAACCTCAGGGCTTATAAATAAATTACCATTTATTTACTGTTTAGCTATTTTTGCATGCTTAAAAGATGTTGTTTTTAATAATTTGTATATGTTGTCTATTGGTTTTGCTTGAATGCTGTAAACTTCTTCTTCTTCTTCTTCTGCTATTTTTCACTAGAGTTTTATTTTTAGGGTCCTTCCATTTTGTTCCCATCTCATCTCTGCAGTTGAAATTCAAGCTTGTAGCTATTCGTATTTTGTACTAGTGTTGTACTGTTTAAAAAAAGCTATGGCCAAACTCTTTTTCTGGAACAAATAATTTCTGAGCTCTCCAATTCTTTATTTCATCATTTTTTTTTTCTGGGAAAGTTTATCTGGAATCAATACCAAAGAAGTTATGTTTATATATTTTCTTCTTCACTCTGCTTTTAGGTAGTATTATACATGCATCCAGCACATGCTTGTTGAACTATCTGCATATTCTTGTAAAGAGCACTGTTTGCATATGCATGTTCCCTACTTTAATAGTTTTTATCCATGGTCTGGCTTGTAAAGTGATGGTTCTTGCAGACTTTTTATGAAGCAATTTTTGTTTTGTTGTTTCTTTTTTGCTATCTGGTACGATGTCTTATTCTCCATTTGTGTATTATTCTGTTCCCTCTTTACTATAAATTTTTCTTCCTAAAAAAAATTAAATTTGTAATTGCTCATCACAATGAAAATTTTCAGGTATGAGAACATAATTATTGCAACAGATCTTATTCCTGAAGTCTTGTCCACCACAATGCACCGTGTTGCAGCACTGCTGGCATCCAATGGAAGAACTTCAGGTTCAGCAGCCTTAATTTATTCCCGACATCTTTTGAGGAAATACGGCAATGTGCCAAGTGTTTTAGAATGGGAGAAGAGTTTCAAGGCATCATGCGACAAGAGGCTTCTTTCTGAACTTGAAATCGGACGATCACTGGATGCAGAATTTGGATTTCCACTTGGTGTTCCAGCAGGAGTTGAAGATTTTGATGATTTTTTTCGTCAGAAGATTAGTGGCAGTCGATTATCCAGAGTGGGTATGAGCATGAGAGATGTTGTCCAAAGGAATATTGAGGATGCTTTTCACTACTTTGGGAAAGAGAGAAAACTCTTTGGTGCTGGTACAGCAAAAGTTCCTGCTATGGAAAAATCTGATGACACATATCAGATAGCTCAACAAATAATCATGGGACTTATGGACTGCATGAGGCAGACTGGTGGTGCTGCTCAAGAAGGTGACCCATCCTTGGTGTCCTCTGCTGTTTCTGCCATAGTCAATAATGTTGGACCAACTATAGCAAAAATGCCTGATTTTTCTCTAGGCAGTAATTATTCAAATGCTCCAGCTGGGACAGGTTTGCTAAATTTTGCTAGGCGCATTTTGCGCATCCACATAAATTGCCTATGCCTACTCAAGGAAGCTCTCGGGGAGCGTCAAAGCCGGGTTTTTGAGGTAGCTCTTGCAACAGAAGCCTCCTCTGCTCTCGCTACAGCATTTGCTCCTGGAAAGGCTTCTCGAAGCCCATTTCAGTTGTCCCCTGAATCCCATGATTCAAGCGGGAATATCGCTAATGAGATCTTGAACAACTCTGCAAAAGCTGCTGGAAGAACAAAAAGTGCTGCTGCTATTTCTGGACTTGTTGTTGGAGCTATTATCCATGGTGTGACTACTCTGGAGAGAATGGTGACTGTCTTCCGGTTAAAGGAAGGGTTGGATGTAATTCAATGTATAAGGAATACAAAATCCAATTCTAATGGTAATGCTCGTTCATTTCCTGTTTTTAAGATGGACAACTCAATCGAAGTTTATGTGCATTGGTTTCGGTTACTTGTTGGGAACTGCAGAACTGTATCTGATGGCCTGATTGTAGAGCTCTTGGGTGAACCATCTTTAGTTGCTCTTTCAAGGATGCAGCGATTGCTCCCTATTAGCTTGGTTTTTCCACCTGCCTACTCTATCTTTGCCTTTGTTATTTGGAGACCATTCAGTGCAACTCGTGAAGACATCAATCAATTGTATCGCTCTTTGACAATGGCCATCAGTGATGCCATAAAGCACCTGCCTTTTAGGGATGTGTGTTTAAGAGACAGTCAAGGCTTTTATGATCTTATAGCTGCAGATTCCAGTGATGCTGAGTTTGCTGCCATGCTAGAATTAAATGGTCTGGACATGCGTTTCAAATCCAAGGCCTTTGTTCCGCTCCGAGGAAGGCTTTTTTTAAATGCTATTGTTGATTGTAAATTGCCACACTCTGTATTTGTGCAAGATGATGGAAATAGGGCTTCGGGACATGGTGTATCTAAGGTTCAACATGCAGAGAATGAAATCAAGCTTCTAGATAAGCTTGTGAATGTATTGGATGCACTGCAGCCTGCAAAATTCCATTGGCAGTGGGTTGAACTCAGGTTGCTTTTGAATGAACAAGCCCTTATTGAAAAACTTGATACTCATGACATTTCCCTAGCAGATGCAATCCGTTCTTCCTCTCCTGGCCCTGAAAAAGAAGCTGCTTCTGAAAATGAAAATAATTTCATTGAAATCATTCTTACAAGGTTGTTGGTCAGACCTGATGCTGCTCCGCTTTTCTCAGAGCTGGTTCATCTTCTTGGGACGTCTCTAGAGAACTCAATGCTATTGCAGGCTAAATGGTTCTTAGGAGGCCATGATGTTCTTTTTGGACGGAAAACCATTAGACAACGGCTTATTAATATCGCCGAGAGTAAAGGTCTTTCAACTAAAGCTCACTTTTGGAAACCTTGGGGCTGGTCCAATTCTGGTTTTGATCCTGTGATGAACAGAGGGGATAAGAAGAAGTTTGAGGTTCCCTCTCTTGAAGAAGGGGAGGTTGTTGAAGAGGGCACTGAGACAACAAGGTCTGGAAAAGGGTCCTTTCCAGTATTTGAGTCTGAAGGTTCTAGTCTCTTCCATCAGAATGTGACTGAAAGGGCTCTTGTTGAACTAGTTCTTCCCTGCATAGATCAAGGTTCTGATGACTCTCGCAATACATTTGCAACTGATTTGATCAAGCAGTTGAATAATATTGAGCAGCAAATAAACTCGGTCACTCGTGGTACAAATAAGCAAACGGGAACAGCATCTTCTGGACTGGAAGGTCCAGCAAATAAAAGTAACAATCGCAAAGGAATAAGAGGTGGCAGTCCTGGATTGGTGAGACGAACTGCAGCAGCTGCAGATTCTAACTTCCCCTCTCCTGCTGCCCTACGAGCTTCTATGTTACTGCGGTTGCAGTTATTGCTAAGGTTGCTTCCTACCATATGCACAAATGGGTAAGCATACAAATATTTCCTGTTCATTTAATATTTCGTAGCTTGCACGTTACTTAATGCAAATTATTATGTGTTGATCCTCAACTATTTTTTTTTCTTTATCAATTGTTCTTTCACTCTGTTCTCACATCAGTGTTTCTATATATTTTGTTTCCTATATTGGTATCCTTGACAATCATTTTAACATGTGGTGTACCATTCCTTTCACCTTTTTTCCCACATGCTAAATCCCAGACATATGCGTAATGAAATAATTCCTTGTATGAAGACAAAATGGCTTCTGTAATGATTATGCATAGAATTTTATGCTAGTGTAGTAGACTGCCGCAGGCAGACATTTAATTGTCTTATTAAACTGCTGCAGCAGACACTTAATTGTATCATTTCCATTTTCAGTGAGCCATCTGGGCGGAACATGAGACACATGCTTGCCTCTGTCATACTTCGTCTTCTTGGTAGTAGGGTTGTGCATGAAGATGCAGAGCTATCTTTCTATCCTTTGCAAAGCTTCCAATCTAAGGGGGAACTAGAGTTGCCGTTGGAAGCTGCTTCAGATTTATCTGGTGAAAGTCTCTTTGACCGGTTACTGTTGGTCCTGCATGGGTTGTTAAGCAGCTCCCGGCCAAGCTGGCTGATGCCAAGACCTGCCTCTAGCTCCAAGTCAGTCAATGAATCCTCCAAGGATTGTGCTGGATTTGATCGTGACTTAGTGGAGAGTTTGCAGGTTTGTTATCTGATACCCGTGTTTCAATTGACTGCTTTGTTGGTGTGATGACTTTCACATATGGATATAGCTACTCTTAAATGTGGGTACTTAATTTGTGTCTCAACCCCCATGTGAGATTGGATAAACTTTTTGGATTTGTTTGGATATCTAGGTGGCATTTATATCCTCAGTCATATAAAAGATGACCTGTTGAATCTGACTTGTATGGGGAATCTAAATCAGTATCTTGATACCAGTGAAATACATTCAGGCTGCATGGTGGTCAATAACCCAAGTAGAACACCACAATTTCATTTTATTCCATCTCAGTTTAAAAAGCCTGTTTCTCCACCTCTCAAGCCTTTGACCTATCTGTACATTAGGGGGAGAGCTACTGCTAGAGTAAAAGGTCCGGTTTCCAGTTACCTGTGAAATTTTATATGATTATCAAGTTTTATGTAGGGTTTAAAGGAACAATCTAATTGACCAACATGAATTCTTTTTATTTGCCTGCCAAAACCATTGGATGAAAAACCAAAACTTGCTATGCCACTGACAAGATCCTATGATGTGCTTTTTCTTAGTCATTTCAAATGATTACAATGCACAATCAAATTGTATGACAGTAAAGGTAGTTGTTTCAACACTTAATGGAGGTTGAGATGCCCTTGAATTGAGTATCCCACAAAAGTATTGATGTAATATCTTTGCTTTTGTTAATGAATCTTAATTGACACATAAAGGATATCCATCATTTGTTGGGGCTGGTTTTAAAAATGTTAGAATGGGTGCAAAAAACTCTTTCCATTCCTCTCTCTGGAATCTTCATCCAATTTTATTTTCTGTTCTGCTCATCCAATTTTCTTTTTCATTCCGCTCTCTCTACCTACAACTAAACTGAACCGTGTCTGTCCCAAATAAGGTGGGGCAGTTTACGGTGATCCACAATCTCCATTTATTTGTTTTGGGATAAACTCAGAGGTTCTTATTGCGAGATCTCCCTTTACTTCAGCTCCATCATTTGGTTGATCTCTTCTCTCATCTTTGCAAAATACTTAAATTTGATCACTGTTTCTAGTTATTACTTCTTAAAAAAAATAAAAATAAAGGCTCACTGTTTCTCATCAGTACATCCATGTTTTGATGTTGGATACTTAAAATCAAATAAAAGAAGAGAAAAGAACTCAATGGTTATTTTAGTTGTCTATGAGGGTATAACCCTTGTTATTTTAGTTGTCTATGAGGGTATAACCCAACACCCCTATCATTGCTGTGAATGCAGAATGATTTAGATCGTATGAAGCTGCCCGGCACAATTCGACTGCGTATCCAAGCTGCAATGCCTATTCTTCTACCTTCTGTTCGATACTTTGTCTCTTGCCAGCCACCACCTGTCCCCACAGCTGCTGTTGCTTCACTTCAACCCAGCATTGCAATTTCAGGGGTTTTAAATGGAAATAACTCTCAGAAAAATCCAGCTCCTTTGGCACGCTCTGCAAATAACATATCAACAAAATCCAAGCCACTGCCACTTCCGCTGCCACTGCAACTTGATAATGATACGGAGATTGATCCATGGACATTGTTGGAAGATGGCACTGGATCTGGCTTATCTTCAAGCAACACTTCTGTGATTGGCAGCAGTGACCATGCTAATCTTCGTGCTTCCAGCTGGCTTAAAGGGGCTGTCAGGGTGAGGCGGACTGACCTCACCTACATTGGTGCTGTGGATGATGACAGCTGACCTCGACTTCATTCTTGATTTTGTTCTTGGAGAGCAGCGCCGAGCCGCACCCCCTCCCCCCAACAACCGAAATGAACTTCATTCTTGATTTTGTTCTGGAGTGCTCAAATCCCCCTCAACAGGTAATTTAATGCTTTCATCTGTCACACAAAATTGGCATCAAGATTCTACCTCGTTCTTGTCTTTGATGGAAAAGGGAGCTGTATGTAGGGGCGGTTTTTCAGAGGGGAGGGGTGGGGGTGCAGGATGGAGTGCTGGTGGAAATAGAGAAAGTGATGACGCTCCTACACAACCTGCCCCACCAGGTCTTGGTCCTGCTCAACTACTAACCTTTTAATCACCCACAATCTGGGCTGTATTATCCAGGTGCAGTTCAGAGTATTGTTGTATATATGAGATAACTGTTTTTACTTTGCAATTGATCATGGTAAAATATCCTAAAGAATGACCTGTGGCATTTTCATTGGCATCAATCTATTGTTGCAACTCTCTCTCTCTCTCATTTATGCATGTGTTCAATAATTACAATTGTATATTTGCATGCTCTGATGTGTGTAGTGTATTTATTTGTTGTGTTTTAGAAAGGTTGCAATGTCGTTTTTTGGAACAAAGGGCTTTGTTAAAATTTGTATTTGCTGTCGATGTTAATCAATCATGCATGTTAGGTTAGGAGGTTTCTGGATTAGTTGTTGGATTCTCGCTCATAATTCACCTCATTGTTCATTATTTTATTCCAATTGAGATCTGGATTGATTGTTGGCTGAATTTAAAATTAAATCTAAAATGGTGATTAATATGATGTATTTGCCTGGTTTTGTTGTTCTGTCAGACCAATGATTTTTTTGGTTTGAGTATCAGTTATCTTTTTTAAACTGTCAGAAAAAACAAGTGGGGTGATGATCTGTTTTTCCCCAATGCATCTATACAAGTTGTTTTGTTAATCTATCGACCAACTGATTAAGGTTACCCAAACTTCAAAAAATGGAGATTGGTCGAGGGGATTGACAAGAGGTACCGGGACCTCTGGAGTTCTGAGTCTCTCTGTTGTTAAGTGCTTAGCAAGACTATTTGCTGGCCTGTATCTATTCCCGCTTGCATAGCGCAGAAACCATGGGTCTCATCTTTTTGGTGTTAGTGTTGGTGCTTGTTATTTCATGTTGGATATTTATGTTTTCTTCCTGTTCACATCCATGGTCCACCGATTTGTGGATGTACGTGATGTAAATTGTTGATCTCTCAGGGACTGCCTTGTCAATTTCTTCATAAAAGGTTACTGGCCTTTAGCTTCTTAAAAAATGAAAGAACGAAATTGTATTGCTTTGAAGATCACTTGATCAGTACATGTGCGAGTTGTCCATCAATTTCTTTGGTCTTTTTTTTCCTGCTTGGTTCTGTACATCTCGCCTTGCCAACGAAATATGCAACTGATGTGGATGATTATAGTTCATCGATTTCTGTTAATCATCCTTCAGACTGAAATGTTACTGGGCTAACTTAAATATGCGATGTGGTATTTCTACTCATTCAGATTATTCTCCTATTATCTTGGTCATGCTAGGCAAGATTCATGTAGCTATCCTCATCAAACGGTTGAGAGTCTATCTATTGAAGGTGAATTAGGGATAGAAACGTTGTTCTGTGTATTGCTGTGAAGTTCTAGGATTTCATAGCTTTCTTTCTGATACCAACATGATTGAGCAACACGATACCACATCTTGCCTCAATAAGAAAAAAAGAAGACAGAAACTGTGTTCACTATTCTATTTGTTAATTCTGCCTGTTTGTGTTTCCTGGACAGTTTTAATGGAGGAAAAAGAGATCGATCCTTTTTTATTTATTTATTTATATAAACGCAGCCCTTCGTTGTTGCTTCAACAGCTTTAGCTAACACCTTCCGAGTCCTGACGGATACTGGACCGGAAGGGTACATATAGCTCTTCACGCTAAGGCCCGCATGCTGATATTGACCATCTTGGGCACTTCTGTTCTCCATTGCCAGAGACGATCGAGGCAGTGAAGCTCCCCATCTCGCATTAACAGTGGTTCTTTCTATGATGTTCTTGTAACTTTTTCCAAGTCCTGAGAAAATAGCTTCCAAAAGGTGAAGGTTACAAAATTGTCATTCAGTATCTCCCAGTTGATGAATAATACTCATATCTCGTCTCGTAAATAGAAGTAATATATCTAAAGTGGCATTAGTTAAGAGTGCACCCATATTAATGGGGTTTAAGGGCAAACAATCACAAGTCCTTCGCTTCAGAATATTGAGATTTGTGTGTTTTTTTTGAAAAAAAAATTCTTTCAATTTCATTCGTTTCCCCCCTTTAGATCCCACAAATATATATTATGTAGTATCTTTTGTCATATTTAATTAATCTATAATTAAGTACATCTTGAGATGAAATTGAGATATATTCTTAACAAAGGAATTGTAATTTGAGAAGATATAAAAGAAGAGTAGAAGTAAAGAATTTGAGTGTAATACAGAACTGAGGTGATATTGCTTGCTTCTCATGTTTTTACAGTTGTCTTATTTATACAGTTTCTAACTAACAACTGACTACTAATTAACTTCTGACGGGATTTCTAACTACTAACTCATTTTCATGTGTGATTCTCTTTTACTGTTGACTGCTGCCTTTTGTTATTGGTGTACTGCTACAACTTGTTTTATCCCCTCTTAAGTTGTTCAATTCTCTCTTGTAGTAATTCAATCATCTCTTCTGGCAATTAAGTCCAAGTCCTGTAACACTCCTCTTTCTCTGTAAGATTCTTTTCGCTAAGAATCAAGGCAATAATTAGGAAATTGATTTGTAAGTTCCTCCAAATCTTCCCCCGTATCATTATCTTTGAACATGTTGAACTATTGCATGAGCCCCATTACCATAACTTGATTGTCTTTCTTTATAATTTTCCTGTCCGAAATGGCCAATGGATATACTTCAACTCTTCCATATTCATCTACCCTGGCGATACTAAGGAAACTATTGCATTGTTTCCCATTTTCTTTTTTAGCAAAGACATGGAATATAGGGTGGATAGTGGAACCTTCTGGTAGCTGAAACTTGTATGCTACTAATCTAATCTCTTGTACAATTATGTATGAACAATACAACCTGTTAGTTTCAACTTAAATATATTTTTCTTAAGACCACATTGGTTTGTATACAAGGTTGTAGCTTAAAGTATACCACGTCTTCCGCCTCAAATTCCCTCTCATTTCTTTCTTTGCCAGCAATCTGTTTTATTTTGTGTCTAATTGCTTCTAATTATGCCTTTGATAATTGATCCATGTTGAACTACATATTCCACAGCCACTGAAGTAATCTCTTCTGTAATTAATTCCCTATTCGATGGAGGATAACCATATAAAGCTTAAAAATGACTCATATTAATAGTATAATAGAAGTTCGAATTGCACCATCATTGAACTAATGATAACCAATGAAGCCACTTATTTAGATTGTGCATAGCCATTCACCTCAAATAAGTATTCAAATATTGATTTGACATTTCAATTTTTTCATTAATATATTGATTATAAGATCTCATTAACAATTTAACCTCCAACAATTTCTTTCGTAATAAGTCGATGAAGATCTTATTTCTATCTGTGACAACAATTGTTAGCAATTCATAAAACTTATAAAAATAATTTAGGAATATCTAAGCCACACCTTGAGGACAAAAAAAAAATATTAATACAAGTAAAGTATTTATACTTGGTGAATCTTTCAACAATTACCATTACGGTATCATTTTCCTTTGATTATAATAGTCCTTTTACGAAATCTATTATGATATTTTTGCAAGTCCTCTCTAGTGTTGGCAAAGGTTGTAAAAAACTAGGATAAACTATCCTTTCTAACTTAGCTTACTTGCATACATTTCGTTTATTCATACTTTTTTTTTATTAAAGTTTTTATTTAAGGCTTGTATAATGTAGATTTGAGATTTTTATACGATTATATATGTTATTATGATCCTCAATATATGAATCATATATAATACTAACCAAAATATCTCTTAAATTTTTTTCCTTCCTAATTAGTATTCTATATTTGTACCTTAAAATGCTTTTTATAAAAATATAATTTGGCCAACTAATTGCATTCAACATTCTTTAAGCAATAATTCCTTGCAACTAAAAATCATTGCTATAAGTTTCTTTGACCTCACCATAACATGTTAGTATTATTATAGAAACAACTCATGTGCCCTTCCAAACTATTTTATATTTGGCTGTCAAACTCTCTTCATAATCAATTTTTTTTCACAAGGAATCAACTACCACATTTTATTTGCCCTTAATCTATTAGATATGTTATCTCTACCCCAATAATTTAGTCAACACTTTCTTTTATAAATAAGTATGAATCTTTTATTTTAAAAAATGATTTAAACTCTTATAATTAATTTTGATAATAAACTGATCATATTTTAGATAATATCTTCACCTTTTCATAAAGCCATGTATTCTTTCTTATAAATTAACAATCCTTTATATTTAGGACCTATAAAAAAGGTAAATGGCCTATAAAAAAGGTAAATGGCCTCCCATTTTAGCTTAAGTCTCACCTGATCTTATTGGGCATGCATTAATCTCCAACACAAAGATTTTTTTGAAATTTGAAAAATCTAATATTAGAGTTTTACATAATGCTTTTTTAGTTTGTAAAGAAACGTCATAAACTTTTTTATTCTAGCTAAAATTATCTTTTTTAATAGTTTAGTTAAAGGTTTACAAATAATTTTAAATCCTTATAAGAACCCTCTCAATTCTTTAACTGAGTATGGAATAGGCCAATTCTTTACAATTTTTATTTTTTTAAAATCAGTGGTTATACCTTTTAATGAGATTATATATCCTAAATATTTCATTTGTTTCTCATAAAAAGAACATTTTGATTGCTTAACAAACAACTGATTATCCTTTAAAGTTTCTAGTACCATCTTTAGATAATTGATATATAATTTTATGACAATAATATATATCAAAATATCATTAAAGAATACTTATACAAACTTGCTCAATAACTGTACCAGTATATGATTCATTAAGGTTTGAAATGTGATCAATGCATTGGTTTAGCCTAAAGACATTACCTTAAACTTATAATGCCTATGATGAGTTCTAAAAGTTATTTTTTGCATATTTTCATGCGTTATCACCTGATAATACCTAGATTTTAAATCTAGTTTTAAGAAGAATTGAGAGTTATACAATTAATCTATTAGGTTATTAAACAATGAAATGCAAAATTTATTCTTTCTAATTTAGTTATTGAGTTGTCTATAGTCAAAACAAAACCTCTAAGTGCTATTTTTTTTTAACTAATAAAACAAGAGAAACAAATGGTGTGCAATTTGGTTGAATAATTCTATTTTAAAATATCTCATTAACCAAACTTTCTATCTTATTTTTTGTGTACAAATGAGCTTTAAAAAGGTCTAATATTGACCAACTTGGCTCTAGGCATTAGAGGAATATTGTAATCTAGTTGTCTTATAGGTAAGAAGTGCTTTGGTTCTATAAATATTGTTTTGTAGTCTTTAATAAGACCTTTATTTCTGAATTCTGTATAACTTGTTTTGGTTCTTTAAATATCTTTATAGAAAAGAACTATCCAATTAAACCACAAACTACTTCCTTCAGATACTTATATATTTTGTAATTGAGATCATTTATAATCTTGCTTCTTTTACGATTCCTTTCAATTCGATCATTCTTCCATTTTTTATAAATGATAACTTTATTTTAATGAAGTCTAATAAGATTGGTAAGTAGATACTCAACCAATCAACCCTTAATACCATATCACATCTGCTAAATTTTAATATTCTTAAATATGTTTGAAATTTATATCCTTACATAAATCATATAAACATCGCATCGAATGACATATATATTAGCTATTATTATAACAAGTATAACAATCCTCTCAATTACTATCTTGATTTCTTTTATAATATATTTATCAATAAAGTTATATGTGTTGTCATTATCAATTAAAATGATAAAGTACTTTCTTGACAACTTTTTCTAATTAATGTTATGTGTATAACTATAATCTAATATATTTAAATACAATTTATATTTTTTAACTTTGCCTTCTTCTACTATAATTTCATTACTATTATCCTTTTCCACACCTAAGAATTCTTCCCTATCATCCTCCACTCCTTATATTATGTTTATTCCATTCATAATATGTTAATTTTCAAGGGTATAATTCTCTTCACATCTAAAACATTGTTCCAACCTTTTTATTTCCTCATGTAATATTTTAGAAAGTTGTTTTGAACAATATGACACCTTTGCTTTAGAATGAATAAAAGACTTAGGTGATATATTACCCAATTATCTTATATTAACCAATTATCTTCCTATAATATATGATTAAGTAATTATTGGAACAAATATATTCTTCTTAGCTAGAAAATTATTAGGTTTTTCTTTCCATCTAGCTTGATCAAAAGCATATATTAAAGTTGTTTTAAGAATCTTGAGCAGTGGTTTGTTACCATCCTTGAGCCTATCATTGAAACTGTAAATATAATAAGATTATAATATTAATAAATTAAGGGTATTCATCAAAGATTTAAGTTTTTTAAAAAAATTTATATATTTCTCCACCCCTTTATCCTGCTTCAATTTATTAAACTTTTCGACCACATCATTTCTGCTACTAAACCTTACATAGATTTGCTTTGGAAAACTCTTTTTAATTTGCTAGATCATTACCTCATAACAAAAGTCTTTTACACCATATTTCAGCCTTCCCTTTAACATATAAAATAACTATTTCTATTAATTGATGCATTGGAGTGAAGTGCATCTTGAACAACTTCTTATAATTTCTAATCCATCCTCAAAAGGCTAGTAGTTCTACTTTAAATAATGCTATATCATACCAACTTCTATAATTTTCATGATTTTTAATCATCATAACTTCCATTTACAAATTAATATGTTCATCCCTCTTGGTTTGTTCCAACCATTGCTTTTGGTTCTTAGCTATAAAATATTGTAGTTTTTGATGAATACTTTGCATTTGTTCATTAAGCCTTCTAATGTGTTCCTCTAATGTTTTGATTTTTTCTGTTTTCCATCATGATTTGCTGCAATTTTGTTGTTATTGATCTAGTACATGCATCTTTGATACCAATTTATTAATAACCTATTAACTAAGGAATTGTAATTTGAGAAGAAATAAATGAACAAGAGTTGAAGTAAATAATTAAAGTGTAATAACTAGATTCTTATAGTTCACTTCTCATGTTTTAACAATTGCTTTATTTATATTATCTTTACTAAGTTGCCTATGGAGTCCTTGCTTTTGACAATTAAAACAAGTACGTTCAAATCCTGTAAAATATATTATTGATAATGAAGAAAATTAAAAAGAAATATTAGAAAAAAAATTTAGATATTAAAATAAAATTTATGACGAGACTATGTATAAGAGACATCCATAAGATAACACACATGGCTTTAACTTTTGAGATATTTGAAAGTATAATTATTGTTTTCTAAATTATTTTTTACTTAAAAAATATGTAAAAATATAATTTTAAATAAAATAAATAAATTTTAACCAATATCTATTTAGGCTCCAATCCGAAAGAGACAAATTGTTAGAGAACTGGACAAAGAAACAGGGAGTTAATACCTAACGCGTGGTGTGCGACCGGTTGGTAGTCCCTTTGTCTGTTTTTCTCTGTTATATACTGCACTGTACACCCTATGACTTCACTATAGTTACAGCCCTGAAATTACTTCACTATTTCCTACTTGGAAAACCCTAAATCACAACTTACTCAAATCAAGCAAGTTCACCAACTACGTAGTTTTCTGATAACAAAATTGGTAGGTTGTTGATAATTCAATACCAAGTTCCCTGAGTACTCTGTTTGTATTAAGAAAGAAAATCAAGTAGTCATGAGAGAATCAGGTTTCTGTATTTCTTTTATTGATAAAAGATCTTTATTTTCTTTCTCTAAAATGAAAAATTGTGTACAATAACCTTTCTTGATGATTTTTTTATGTGGAATGTGAATGATCATTCAGATACAATGGATGATGAGAAGGGAGAGAGTGGTGGTGATAGTCTTGGAGCTCATGATGGCACAAAGAAGAAATTGTCTAAAGATGGGGCTGAAGCACTAAAGAAGTGTTTGGAAGAAAACAAAGGGGACCGTAACAAATGCAAATCCAAGATTGATGCTTTGCGATCTTCTTCTGCTCCAAGAAAACGACCCTTGCTACCCTTAAGACTCAAGAGCGGTTCATTGACTGATGTGTGAAACAGAGTGGCAGTGGCGGCCCATTAGCATGACTTTTGTTGATATCACTAGATATTTAAGGGGCGAGGAGGGTTGCCTGAATTGCAGACTTCTATTGGATTGATGATGCTATGAATATAATATGGGTTTCATTACTCCTGTTTTCTTTTATCATCTTTTGCTCTAATTATCTCCATGGATTGCATATCAATTAATGCTGGAAAAAGTTGATCTTTACTTTCCTGTTTCAAATTTGTATGTGGGGGAAAAGAACCGTGAATTGAAAGCTCGATTGCACGAAGACAAAATTCTTGAGGTTTCAGAATTAACATCTCAACTGGATGCGGAATGTACATATCTTGCTCAAAAGATCTGAGTCAATACGGAAAATGTTTCCTATGAAAGAACTACTGCCTTTAACTTCTTCCACAAAAAAAGTACATGGAATTTCTTAGACTCGTCACTCTATTCCTTACAAAACTTGCGCCTTACAGAAAGTTATTGGACAATCATCTGGGATAGAGTTCCTTGATTAAGATATCTTATATTTCACTAATGTTTGAAACTCATGCGGTTTCTATTGATCTTGGGTTCTCACTGACTTGTCCACGAAAAGAACATCTTCGATCCAAGCAACAATGTTGAATGCTAACCCTTCTAGAACTCTTGAGTAGCTCTCGAGTGTTGCTTGTCCCACATCCTGCAATATTTATCTTCCCATTTAATTCTGTATAAAAAAATAATAAACTTGATATTGTGCAGTGAGATTAATGATTACTCAACTTACCCGATTGTACTGGATTTTGCAAGTGTCCAAGGATGTTTGTGAAAGTTCAGGGTATCTCTGCTTCAAGCAAAATAGCAAGGTCTCGGCTCTTTCCGCTAGAACATGATTTTTATCAGTTCGGTCAACGTCAGACATGAGATCTTTTACCATGTCCCATGAGGATTTTGAGTGGCTTAGGCATGCTTTGCGTCTCCATGTGTACATTGAAGCTTCGACTCGGTCTGCAAGCTCAAGTGCTTCATGTTCTGATGCTAAGTTGAGACAGTCAAGGAGATGGTCTGGGGAGAATCCGTCTGCTGTACACAGGTAACGGTAAATCGTGTCCCCCAGACTCGCTCTTCCACTCTGAAATAAAAACATTTTGGTATAACGTACTGTCAATACTGGAACATGTCTTCGCTATTCATTAAAGCCTAAATGAATGAGATAATTTCATAGTGCTTTTTCAGAAAATGGAAGCTAGTCATCTTCACTCTGAGACCTCGAAATCTAGATTCATTACATTTTTGTGAAGTTATTTGATTAGCAAGAAGGCTAACCTTTGGAAGAGATGCCATGTAAGAGTGTGGAATTTCCATCTCAGTAAGAATGCTACTGTTAATGGCCATGGCAGCTTTGTGAATTTGATATGCACAGTCACGTTTGTGTCGCAAGTGCTTCCTCGACTTCTCAGAGAGGCCATCTGGTGGGACGCATGGGACTGGCACCCACCACTTCTCCTCTTTGCGCTGAATAACAACTCTGCGAAATGAGCCCGAACTAGTTGAATTCGATGACATGCTTCCTTGTTCTGCATACCAAAATTCTCTATCTTGGAAACTATCCAGTACTTCCTGTCAAGTAAAATCCAAGTTATAATGAATATACGACACTGAAATGAAAACAGAGTTTGTTCTAATCCCTTGCAAAAGAAAGCTTTTCATACTATGAGCATCGCGTCTAGCTTTGTTAATGCCGGAAGGTTGATGTAAATATCTGATCTTGTTCTACTTTCCATCACCTGAAAGACAAATCAATCATGTTAGAGATAAGCGAGGACAAAGTCCTTTGAAATTTGGGTTATAGTTAACGAAACTTCACCTCAAGAGCTGTCCCATCTCGTAAATTCTGAGACTTGGGGGTAAATTCTACTATGTAATCACATACGGAAAGAAGGCAATCCATTTCTCTCTTCCACATCGATTTCTTCTCAGGTTTCAGTGGCTCTAATCTCAAATTTTGCCCAAACACAGTTGCTGCAGGAAGCATCAAAGATAAGCAATGATGGAGAACTGGATGAAAGAAAGAACCATATAATTTAATAAATCAAGGTGATGTCATACATACCATAGAGATTGGTTATGGCATTTGATATAGTAACAGCTGTGCAGACACCTTTGCCACTTCCTGACATGTCTTCGCCAAGCAAGAGCTTTGAGAATCTTTCTTTCATCGTCTCCAGTTCTGCCATAATTAAGCAAAAAATTGTTACCGTCTTGTTCATTACATGGACAGATTTTTCAGCAAAAAGATAAACTATCATACATAACCCCACCTAAGTCAACTGGTTCTTGATCATCCAACTTGTCATCCACAACTTGCTTCTGTTGCTTCATTTCTAGTCTTCTAAGCACAGCCTGATGTTGTGCTCCAGATTTGGTTACTGGCCAATGAGAAGGAGAAGGTTCACTTGAATAGCTGTTATCATCTATTGGATCAGAAAAGGCTGAGGTCTCTGAATAAGTCCGACCAAACATGAAAGAATCACCACTCATTGTTGAGTACACTGGAGTTTCCACGGTTGATTGATCATTTTGATCCAAAGAAGAAGGTGAGGGTTGATAACTGGGCTCAGAAATTTCGTCAAAATTCGATGAATTATCCATTTAAAGACTAGTACTTGTGGAGTAATTGCTCAGAAATCTGCAAGATAACCATGAAAGTGTCAAGAACTTTGGTTAGTGGACTTGGGAAACTTCTTTTGATCATTGGCAAACACAATCCACAGATGGGAATCGAGGAATACTCGAATCTGATACTTTCACCCGGGATTTGGCTTAAAATTCAGAATTTATGATTGAGAGAAGAAGAAGAAAAGATTACAAAGAAAAGAAACAAAAGAGCAGAGAAATAAAAAGAAGCGTTCTCCTTTCTGGCTACAAAAAGCAAAAGGGCTTGATCATGAGTCGTTATTGCTACCAGGATACGTAATCATGCATTGGGTTTTCTGCAAAACTTGTAACAGAAGCCAGTCTTTGATAAATTCCATCTTTTAGAAATGAACCAACAGAAATTTGAAAATCGAAAGACAACGGTATATTACAAAAAGCAACGGTCTAATAACAACTCCTTTCCTTTGAACTTACCTTTAACAAGGAAAATTTGAATTTTGTTATAGCTGATGACACTTGCTAGCTAGTAAGCTGAATATTGATGAGTACCGTCTGGGACACTTCCTTACTTCCTAGGCTTCTTCTCTTCTTTATTTCTTGTAGCCTTTTCTTTCCAAAAGGTACACTTACGCTAGACAAGCACTCATACATCTGTGATCTTAAGAGATCAGGAGAAAAAAAAAAAACTTCAACAGTTGGATTGTTGTGTTTCTTGATATGAGATGAAGATTTATACGGTGGACATGGATATTTATGGGTATCCGATGCGTTATTATATGGTGCTGAATACATGGTGAATAATAAATGTTGTATAAGAGAATTCAACGAATCATTTTGAGTTATTTTAATGGCAAGTCTACCATCTTGAATTGCAGGAAATGCCAGGATGAATGTTGATTCGAATCACCTTAAGGGTTATAAAACAATTTTAGGGACATAATTGGTCAATTAAGACCATTTTTTTTTCCTTTTCTTTTTTGGAAAGCGATTAAGACCGTCTGATCTATAATTCAAAAGGGAAGAAAAAACAGAAGAAGAAAGACAACTTGTTCATTCATAAATTTGGCTCATAAATCTGCCATGTGAACCAGAAGCCATGAGATACCGGCAAGAGTTTCTAAAAAATCCATGTTTCCCCCCTCGTTTTTTGCCTACTTGAGATCCCTCAAAGTTGAAAGCCTTTTACTATACGACCTCTAAATCATACTCTCCATTTGTTTAATGAACGTTCTCTTTTGTTCGCTTAAATCTACGACATCGAAGACCCTGTATCTCTCCGAGCGGGCAGTACCAGATTGTCGAATTGGAAATGAAACTTGACAACACTTTTAAAATGGCTACGAACCCCTTATTTAGGTGTCCAAATACAACTTCATAATCAGGTTTTTTTTACACCAACTGAAAAAACCTAAAATCTTGTCTAAAAAATTCAATAACAAGGTGGTAATCCACCAACAAGTGAATCCCACAAATTATTAGATTCAAAACACTTCAAAAAAAATAATTTTTTAATCTCCTCACTTAATTAAAAAAGTTTAGATTTGAGCCCAATAATTTTAACTATTAGATTTAATTTCAAGAATAATTTTATGTTACTCTCTAATATTTATCACACAAAAACAAAAACACACATCCTTGTTTTTGAAATTTAAAGCTTTTTTTTTTATTTAATATAATTCTTTATTTAAAAGTCATTTATTTGTCATATGGAAATCTTTAAACCTCATTAAAAAAAATTGTTTTGTAAATGTGAGGACTTTTACCATTAATTGTAGACGTCAGGACTTTCACTTTCTAGGCTATGAAAAATGAAATATTAACATGTATATGTGATTAACTACTGTATAAAAACCAAATAACCTCATTCTTAAACATCTATATCATTACAGCTCAACTTTATTCCCTACAAGAAAGGGAAAAGGAAAAAGAAAAGAGAAGGAAAGAATGAACATGCAACCCTTAGTTGTCTACGTTAGAATTTAATAAGAAATAGTTGTTAGCTCGGTCGGAGGTTAGCTTGGAAGACATGTGGAATACATTATCCTTGGTATATAATTGATGAACTCTCGCCATCGGTCTGAAGAAAAACTTGTACCAATTTGAAAAGAAATCCATTTCCTGATAACATTTTTTTATGAAACACAGAATTTCTCGAATGGGTCGTGACTCCTGAGACAGACGTGCATCCCATTTTGCAAATGTGTTCCCTGTTCCATAGGGTTGGCAAAGAAACAAAATCTCCAGATTATCAGGTCAAATATTTCTTTATTAAGCAAATGCATGAACATACTTTTACGTGCAACACAACAAGTCTACCTTTCCATTCAAAATTGCCAGAAAAAAAAAAAAAGTATTCCCAAGCAAAATTGACCAACCAAGGACTCAATGAACAGATGCAGGCTACAATTTTCAGACCCGTTGCCCATATTCACTAAAAGAAAGTACTCTTACAGAAACGACCATTCAGAAGCTTCTAAGTTGACCATACATATAACACGGGGAGAGAACCTGATGTTGCTCAACTTATAAATCAATATAAAATTAAATTCTCAACTATTTATATATTAAAAAATAAAATTGATAAGAATTTTTTAAAAACAATCATAAAAAAAGGAAAAAAAAAAGAAAATCATGTGTTAAAAAAATTTGTGTAAAAACACTACAACAAGCAATTGAGTTTTGTGAAAAAGACAACATGCTTTTCCCACATGTTTTAGCTTTTTTTATTATAACTTATAATATGAAAACTACAATGAGGAACATATTCTGATGAGTTCTGAACAGATTTCCTGGACGGAAACATTTTCCCCATTGATAACCGAAATATGATCCAATTCCCACGGGCTCAATCCATCTTGATTTCGTGAGGAAGCTTTTCCTTGGACTATGATTCAAGATTATGATCAAATTAATATACTTCTAATCTTCCTGTATTATTTTTAGTATTTCTCTGAATATGATAAAGCCAGAACCTCCACCATGAAAATTTCCAGAGATTTACAATGGAAAGTCCTCTCTGGGAGTACTTCTTTCTGCCAAAGATGGTGATTTTATGTAAGATCAGTGAGCTAATCCACTGATGCGCAAGAAATTGATGGATGTCACTTAAAAATGTTTGCTTACATTAGCAATGAATTGGAGTCCAATCCTTAATCTCTCCTTTGTTCCTCTACTAATCCCCTCTTTTATTATGCTTCATAGGTAAATTCTAAATCACAAACGAAACATAAATTAAAAACAACAGCAAAATAAAATCACAAGAAGACAAACTGGTTAGTGGATTGAGAAATCAAGTCTCTACACTACACCTATGAGAGTATTATTAGATGAAATTCCTCATTGCAATTACTTTTAGGGTAGAAAAAACCACCCTTCCATAGTTTCTGCTGTCAATCTTATCTATTATTCCTCAGAACAAAAGTTTCATTTACTTTACGACTTACACAAGTATTCACGGTCAAGATTAAAAGGAGGAAAAAGAAGTTTAAATAAATAGCACTTTGAGTTGTCAAAGGAGTTAAAACAAAATAAGTAGCTAAAGCTGTTTTAAATGAATCCCTAAATTATTGGGCTACGAAGCAATGAAATCAAATCTTGAGTTTCATAAATTGTTACCTGATGACTGTTATGATGAACAACATTTTGTAGTTCCAGAGCAGAGTGAAACTGTGGCCTAGCATATTTCAAATTTTATGTTTTAAATCATATGCCTAGTGTGGTCTAACATAGAGCTTCCAGAGGTCTTCTTACCCGACCTACAGTTTAATTAACTTCATAGTTTGAATGCATACTGATTGACCAAAGTTATATATTGCATGATAAGTAATACGTAGATTTTTAGGTTTTGTTCCATGTGAAGACTGAAACCATTATAATTAGAACCCTTTTCAATGGTCACCTACTCAAGTGGATCATCAAGTACCTTCTAATTAATTAACTCTCCCTTACATTTACAGTATACCTCCTTTCTGAACTGATTACTGAAAATTCACTCAACAGAAATACACAACTCAATGACCATTTCAAAATTCTCATGATCGAGACAAATGAAGAAACAGTCCAAGATTGTAAAATTCCAAAATTCATGACCATCATTTTAATATCAGCATCCGAGCAGCATAAATTATACAATCAGGGTGTATAAGAAAAAGCCATTTAACTCTCATCCTTAGAAATTATGAACCATGTAATGAATAGGGAAGAAACATGAAATCAACTGACCAATTACCTGTTGATATTAATGAATTGGAAATTCTTGTGTGGACAATCATTTATCTGCATTCTGCTCTCTACATTAATCTTTTGCCATCTGCCAACATTTTGAGCCTCACCGCATAGTCCCATCTACCTCCTTCGCATACAAGTCTAACAAAATCTCAGGATAAATGGTATTTTCCGGGTCCAAGGCACTAAGCCATTTTCCCACAAATTCTGCCACAACATTGAACCACAACTTCTAGATCTACAAATGGCAAGAGGAGATCCCAGATTCTTTTAAAGGCTCCACTGGCATTTTGTTTCAAATTCAAGAGCTTCCTCAACATTTCCTTGCCAAATTAGCAGATCCATCATGCAAGCATAATGTGCAAGTTTTGGAGTACGACCATAATTTTTCTTAAATGAAATAAACAAGTCATGACCCTTACATTCTAGCCCACATGGACGAAGGGCAGATTGAAAAGAGAGAGAAACAACATCATTGAGCTTTACCCCACAATCCAACATGCTTCAAGGCCCTCAAGTCCTCATCAATCTAACCCATATCCCTTAATTGGTGAACTTCCATTCTCAAAACTCATTCTCAGCACAGCCAAGAATCTACCGTCTTCCAAGAAATCAAATCCTTCTTCCAACCTCCCATAAAAACCCAAATCTACTGTCTCAAAACTCATTCTCAGCACAGCCAAGAATCTACTGTCTTCCAAGAAATCAAATCCTTCTTCCAACCTCCCATAAAAACCCAAATCCAGCCCTCCAATTCCCCACATTTTGCATACACAATGAACATATCGTACATTTGAGAAAGACATTCTATATCAACAACCTACGAATCTCTTTTCCTCAACAACTCACTAAGATCATCTCAAGCACCAGTAGCCTACAAACTTTAACTCTGCATTTCTCCTAAACAAATAAATACCATCCTTATACTTCCCATTCTTGACAAAACTCGAAGCCATAGCACTCCACAACACAACATCATATTTCTGTTCTACTTGATCAAATAATATACAAGAATCCCTCTTATAAAAATAATAAAAAAAAAAAACAAGCAAAACAGTCAAGACCTGAACTTCAAGCTCGAAACCACATTTAACAAGAAATACACGAGAAAATTCTTTTAATTTTGACAATTAAATGAACAAAAAACACCAATCACACTAACTAAAGCCAATAATTTGGCCTCTGGTCGCTCAAAAGCATCGTTTTGAATAACACAATCCCTTTCAGGCCTTTTGTTTTCCTAAAAAAGGGGAAATCTTACATGTTCATGATGGTAAATTTTCGTAAAAATCAATTGGTTATGCGTAATAATGGTATTCTTTAAGCGTGAGAGTGAAATAGCAAGAAATTATAGAGTTATTCAGGAGATGGTTTGGCTTGGTGATTTTATCGAACGGTTTGTGTGCGTTACTGGAAAGTTAGCACGCAAAGCTTCAAGCCAACTTAACGTGACATGAAATGTGAAATCGTTATGGAGAGTGTGGATAAGACAAGTTTGCTTTTTGTTTGAAGGGGGGGGCGAAGGGGGTGGTGGTGGGGGTTATTTCTCTGTAGTTAAAAAAGAAGTGATTTGTTAGAGAGATGAGATGGTAATATATTTATAAGAGGAAGAATGACGTCGTTTTGAAATGAAAAGAAGGAAAGAGGAAGGAGCGAGTGAGTTTTGAATCTGGGCCTTGAGTTCACTGGGCCACTGCCTCAATGGATTTCTGTGCCCTAGAACTAGAACCTATCACTGCTCATGACGGTTGGTAATTAGTACTTTTTCTTGAAAATCTTTCTTCCCCCCTGTTGAATAACGAATCACATCCGAGTCATTTTTAACAAGCGCTGAAATCATAAATAATCATTTCAAAAAAATAAATAAATATTAACGGATAGATTTAAGGAACACAGTCAATTTAACAAAACATAGAAAAACACTATAGATAAAGATGCATTTGTACACCTAAAAGTATTAGTAAATTAAAATCTACTAGTACATCAAAAACTTTTCATAAGATATATTAGCTATTATTAAATTAATAAAAAATAAATAAATTTTTTTATAATTAGAAAACACAATGCAATAATCAAAATGCTGTTGAAAGAAAAAATTTAATACTGGCATTCAAGGATTTTATTTATAAATTTACAATATTTTTTATTACTATTATCAAGTTAGATAAAAAAAAACTATATATATATAAAGTGGTTTCCACGTGAGAGGCGCTCGCGATCTTCGAAAACATGTTTGGGCCAAAATCCTCTTTCTATTGTGTTATTGAAAATTTTGTGATAAAGTCATTTTTTTAAAAGCAATATGTGTTGTCATTGATGACATAATTTATCACCAATGAATTTTTTTTCTTTTTTGTTTCCTTGTGATATTTGCATTGGTTATGCAAAATTTCAGAGTTCTCCTTTCATTTATTGAAATTTCCTCTCGAGTTCTTTTTTTTTTTAATTCTTGGAAATTTTATAAAATTTTAATTTGTTTTTAATTTTATCATTCAATCCCAATTTATGATATATTATTATTTCCAATTTGATCATCATTTATTTAATTTTTTTTAGATTTTTTTGGTCAAATTGATTTTTATTTTTAATTTTGGGGGTGTTTGGGAGTATGATAATGTTTTTTGTTTAGAAATGCATCAAAATAATGTATATATTTTTTATTTTTTAAAATTATCTTTGACATCAACGCATCAAAATGATATGAAATTATTAAAAAAATTAAGCAATTTTTTTTTAATTTTTTAGAAACATAGTTCAACCACGTTACCAAACACTGATTTCACTATTTAATAAAAAATAAAATTTATTTTGTATTTCAATTTCAATCATCATTCTTTTAATTGTGATGTTGTATTTTGAATCCTTTTGTACAATTGAATTTTTTTTTTCAATTTCATCATTTAACATTAAATTGAATGAGAATTGAGTTTCATGGTTTTTTTATATAAGGTGTTTCAAATATAATGATCTAAGTTAATACGAGTTAAAATTGTTTTTTTAATTAACTTTATGATTTTTTTTTATTTTTTCTATCGAATTATTCCAAACATATGACTTGAGTTATATATTTGATGGTATAACTTACAGGTTGACTCGACCCTGATTACCGAGGTTACAAGTTTTTCATACTAACTAGAGTTGACAAGTTTAATTTTTTAGGTCATTTTTTAGCACATTTCATCCTCCAATATTGATGGGTTGAGAATTAAATTTCATAATTTATTTTATTTTTTAAAAAAATATTTTTTACTAGGCTATCATGATCACTTAAAAAAAAACAATTATCTATATGCTACAAGTTACATCTATGATCCGATTGACGAGTTTGTTTTTCTTTATCAAAACATGTGTGTGGCACTTGAGCATTATATTTTATAAATAATAATAATAATAATAATGTCTATTCAATCATCATGTAATTCTTTGATCAGTGTTTCTTATTTCATCAGCTCATGTAATTATTTGATATATCCCTTTCCTCTTCTAGAATTTCTATTTAATTTAATCACTCTTTGGTAAGGCGTGATACTTGTTTAATTATTAATTTGTGTTTTGTGATGTAACTTGGTGGGCAGGCATGAATCGCATGTATAGTTTAATCCGTCTTATTTCTTTAGTGTATCTTCCAGAACATTATGTTAATTGTCAATGAATTGCTTCCAGCGGAGTACAAGATTTGGTAACTCAAGCCGCACTTCAATTCATTATCATCCCCTGTAATTGCATCCCGTTTCTTGCAAAGACCCGGCTTGCCTGGATCGGAACCCGCGACACACTCAACCGTATGCAGACAGATTTCGGGATGGAGAAGAATATTAGGGTTAGTGGTGGCAACAAAATCACGTTTTTGTCTTGACCGATATTTATTAGTTTTATAAGCCCTAGACTCCGCAAGCTTAATGAACAAGCAGATGTGCTGGTAGGCTTTCTGACCAATAATTTTAAGCTCTAGAACCCATGCAAAAACACGGTATAAGAAAATCATCCCTTGTGTTCTGGGCACCTCTCTAACAGTCTGTCATTGGTTTTGAGCCTCCATTCATTTCTTCACTTGAAAAAAAATAATACTTAGCAACCATTATCATCTCTTTGTTCATACGTAGTGAAACCTTTTGTGGTAGCCTTTGATTCAAACATCATTTTGGTTGATTAAAGCTTAATTTCTTATACTGGTCAATCAGTAAGAATCAGCTACTTGTCATTTTCTTAACTTTCTGTAACAAAAAAAATCAAGTGAATTGCACCTCTAAAGAGCACAGTTTTTCAAGTCGCATCAGTTTATATATATATATGTATATTAGGTATTGCCCTTCTCTTCTCTCTCTCTCTCTCTCTATCTTTTCTTTGTCAATTTTCTCTTGATCAACAAGGTTGAAAATGATTTCCCTCTTTCTTCTAACCAATCATTTATTGATATATAGCTCTATCAAACTGGACAAACCAAACATTTTCTCTCCACGTTCGAGGAAAAATGCCTGAGTGCCATTCTGCAGAACTTCCTATTCTAGATATCTCTCAGCCACTACAGCCGTCTGCTCTGGCTTCACTGGCTGAAGCTTGCCAAGAATGGGGATTTTTTCGTATTAGCAACCATGGCATCTCCAAGGAGCTTTACAAAAAACTCTATTCACTTTCACAGCAACTCTTCGGCCTCCCTGCTGAGACAAAACTCGAACTTGGTCCCTCTTCTTCCATAAACACCTACACTCCTCACTTCATTGCTTCTCCTTTCTTTGAGTGCCTCCGAGTTTTTGGACCAAACTTCTTTGCATCTGCCCAGAGTTCCGCAGATACCCTTTTTGGCCAACAGAGTTTTGAATTCAGGTGATATACAAATCGAAACTTCCTTTTCTTTATGCGTTTATATTTTCTGTTCTTTCCTGATTGTTTCCATATTTTTTGCGTTTTGTTTTTCTCGTTTCCTTTTCCTTCCTTACAGAGCGGCACTACAAGAATATGGGACCAAGATGACAGAATTATCGAAGAGAATCGTGGAGATTTTATTGATGAGTTTGGGGGAGGGTTTTGACAATAAGTATTATGAGTCAGAATTCAAAAATTGCCATGGTTATCTGAGGATTATTAATTACAATCCTCCGAAAGGTTTGGTAGATGAGGTCGAGGGACTTGGAATGCATACAGACATGAGTTGTGTTACCATCGTATACCAGGATGAAGTCGGTGGCCTGCAGGTGAAATCCAGGGAAGGGAAATGGATGGATATAAGTCCAAGTGAGGAAACCTTGGTGGTAAACATAGGAGATTTGTTGCAAGCTTGGAGCAATGAGAAATTAAGATCATCAGAACACCGAATCGTTTTGAAGAAGCCAGTTAACCGTCTTTCTCTTGCCTTTTTTTGGTGCTTCGAGGATGAGAAGGTCATCATGGCACCAAATGAAGTAGTAGGAGAAGGAAATGCGAGAATCTATGAGCCCTTTGTTTGTTCAGATTATTTGAAGTTCAGAGAGAGCAGTGAAAGAGGGAAGTTTGAAAAGGTTGGCTTCACTGTTAAGGATTTTGCTGGTATTAGTCTCTGAAAGTCATGGCTAAAAAATCCAAGTTCAAGTTCTTCCCCGTGTATTTGGTCATATTATTGTTAATCTTTTATTTCTGAAGTTAGGCTCTTAAAGTCGGTAGTTTATGTCAGATATCTCCAGCAATCGCCTTTCTTAACTTTTAAGCTTAGTCGGTGAATGGTCTTGAGGGATTTCTAGTTCAAGGTGAATAAGCCAACAAAATAGGGGTTAGCTGAGTGTGAGAGCATTGACCTGTTGGTAGTTAATGTCGAAGAAGCTGTACAGTTGGAGTTCCAACTTCCAACTTTGTGTTCGTGTATTATATAATTCTTGTATTTATGAGCCTATCAATAAACGGAGATACAATAATGGCCAACTCCAAAAGAATCTAGAAGTTTTAATGGATTTGTTCTTCACAGATCATCTGGATATCCAACTTCTATTCCTTCGTGATCAATTAGGTCAGAAATAATTGGCAGGGTTGCTTTAATTCCATACAAAATTGGGCATCCAAAACCATAATGTTCCTTTATGACATCATCGGATTAATGTCAGAAGAGACGATGCAACTAAGCAGAAAATGATGCCCAGTTTCTAAAGCCAAACCCTACTCTGATCTTTCTATTAATGAGTGAATGGTTATGCTTTTCTTTACACTTGAAAGCATGACCTTCCGCTCCAAGCAAGAGAATATATACTTGTATATTGCATCATATTTTTGTACAATTGATGCGTAGAGCTTCCCAACCAAAGCCAATTCAAAGGTGATCGCCTCTTGCCTAAGGTCATCAATTAAAGGGGATGTGCTCCAAGCCGAACCCATCCCTACCTTGGTGGGTTTGTTAAGGCTTACCCTAGCAATCATTCACAAGGTGTGGGCTTGGATTGGGTATTGGAAGACTTAACCCTCTCTATTTCATTTCTTGAATAATTTTGTATTTAATGCTAGCATGACTTCTCAACACGACATGAGCATATAAAATGGTGTTAAGACACGCTCATGCTAGAGCTGCCAACCTAAATATTCCACTTTACATGGTTACAGTGTGATCACCCATTATAATAATACGATCGTCTACAATAACAGTATGATTATCTAAAACAATAGAGCAACCATCCATAACAAAGATAATCATCCTATTTGATTTTGCAATAAGCAGATTCACATGATTCATAGATATATAAAGATTTATTAAACAACAAGCTGTGAGCTCAACTTACTCATAAACACACGAAGAGATAAAAAGGAGTTTATATTCTCCCCTTTAGCTCTCATCATCTCTAGCTTATTTCCTTCAAACACACGTATCATCACGAAGGTTTCCTTTTTCCTACATTAGTGTTAATTTAAGCATCAAAAGGTCTCCTAGGAAATAAAGAGATTTGTTTTGTAGATGTTTTTGAGGTCCAAGTTCAACAGTCACCTTCAACAACTCAATCTGAAAAGCCCATCAGCCAACTATGGAAACACTCCTTTAAAATTTTTCTTGACTTTGTTAGTGGCGTTGTTTGTGGGAATTGAAGAAAAGTCTATTCATTCCTTTTTTACCAGCTCTTTCCATGATTGACAACCCAAAAACTTCAGGATATGAAAAAGACATAGACCTTCTCTCGCAGATACACCAGCTCCATCAAATCTCTAACAACTAATACAATAATAGAAAATGCTCATGTAGGCTATGTTACCCATTTAAAAGCAAATCAAGGCCTTGTCTCTTCCTTTACAAATGGCTCTAACATTATCTTTACCAAATGTACCCCTTAATGCACACAGATAACTCCAGCTCGAGAAAGGAGAATGTCGAAATGCTATGCAGGAGAGAAAAGGAAAATGCCACAATTCACACATCCCATATCAGATCTCCATGTCTCCAAACAAAATCTCTATGTTTCCACATGAAATCTCTATTTCTTTATGCAAAATATTCATGTCTTCAAGTTAAGTATCCACACATCAACTACATGTCTCCAAGTGAAATATCCATATGTAAACTCCATCTCTCTATGAAAATTCTTCATATATCTCCATGTGATTTTTTTTAGGCATGAATAACCTCTTCGATCATATGCAACTACCCATATATGTATAATATGGTCTTTATTTAGGTACGGGGATGACTGAACCCGAACTAAAGATATTCTATATGAAAATGATCTTCATAAAAAATCTTTAAAAATGTCCATACAATATCTCCAAGTAAAGTTCTCTGTCAATCTCCATAAAAAAATATCTACAAGTCTTCACAAAAAAGTGTCTCAATGAGAAACCCATGAAAATATCTACAAGTCTTCACAAAAAAGTATCTCAATGAGAAACCCATGTCTCCATTTGAGTATACTCTCCATTTACACACTCTTTATTAAGGCAACCTTTATCCCATTAAAATTAAGATGTAAAATTAAGTCCAAATGTTGAAAAACCAAGCATAATATGGAGAAAAATAGATAGCATAATTGAGCCCAGCATAGAAACAAAATAAGCTACTAAGCCCAAATCGATGATGGAAAAGGTCTTAAAATCAATCCTAAACGAGGTGTCTAGTAGGCTCAAACTCAAACCCATTATAGCTTAAACTAACGAAAGGATGCAAAATTCAAAAGAGAAGAAAGCAAAAAAATGTAAAACCAAAACAACAATAATGGTCCTCCTCAACCAACTTTTAATTGACATGCATTGGATAAAAATGATCATCCCTTTAAAAATAATATAACTCCAAGAGAAACTCTCTAATTGGATGCTAGAAATAGCCATTAGTGTCATGAGTTGATAAGAAACACCACTTCACACGCTAGCGCGTGAGTGTCATGTTCTTGACATATTTTTCTTTTTCTTTTTTTTTATTTTATAATTTCACAATAGGTTTTTAATTTAATCCTTAATCTTTGCCACTTATCATATGTTTGGTATTGTGATAGCTTTTGTGGTTGTGATTCGAAAAAAATTATTTTATAAAAAGTAATTTTGGTTGAAATTGGTTTGATATTTATATATATTTGGTTAAAACTGTGGTTGAAATTGAGATTGAATAGAAAATAGTTTAATGTATTTGGTTAAAAATGCTTTTTAAATTAAGGTTATAAAATAATTAAAAAATATATATATTAATATTGATGATTTTTAATTTAAATATTATAGATTTAAATATCATTATTACATCATTAAATAAATAATACTTTATATCAAATATTTTTTATTATTTCATTAACTTATCTATAATTTCATCATATATAAAATTCATCTGATAAGGAATATAGTTTCCATGGTTTTTTTAGAATGTAACAAAATCAAGTAAAATATAATTAAAAACAAAATTAAAATTGCAATTAAATTCTACAAATGCTACGTTATCATGTGATGTTCTTCTAATTTATGTAGTGTTATTAAATAATATTAAACACTAGTTTTTTGAGTAAAATATAGTTTTAAAAAACTAAATTGTTTTTTTACCGGGTCAAATGCAATCAAATGAATAGTGGAGGCATTAGTGTCAAGTAGTTATAATCGTGATACTATTCACGTGAAAAATGCCACGTGAAATTCACCTAACTATTCACGTGAACAATGCCACGTGAAATTCACCTAGCACTGTTTACGTGCCAAGGTAAATTTAATTCATCTAGGCATCGTTCACTTCTTTAAATGAACAGTGCCCAGGTGAATTATTCACCTGGCAAGTATAAGAAGTAGTTTAGGAACCAGTGTTTTAATATAAAAAATACATGGGTTCCACACAAATAGTCAATTGCATTTTAATGTTACCAAACATGATGTTTACGTAATGAGTTTAAAAGCAGAAACTACCGTGTAAACAAACATATTCTAAAATAAAAACATCCAAACCAGCAAGCGAAGTTGGATCAGATTCTAAGAAATAAAAAAATATTCTTTATATTAGGAGGCTTACTTAATCAGGTTTTTAACTAATGACCCGCTTGTCATTCTCCTACAATATAAACACTGAGTATGAGCTACTCCTTAAATGAATTCATCTCCTCTATAACCAATATTTTTATTGCCTAACTTGCTATAACATTTGTGACACCTTTTAGAACTAGGCAATTATCTCTTAATCTCATAAAATCAATTCAAATATGATCATTAAATTTCTTATAAAACAAACTTCTATTTGAATTTTTATTTAACCCAAGTCCATTTGTATCAACATAAAGGCCTAACATCTCAAAAATAGTTATAAGAAGGTACAATTGTAATAACAATATACACATAATAAAGTATTCTCATTAAATGCTCATCTAATGAGAACTTTTTGAAAAATAGTATGTATGCAACTTTAAATCTATACATTACTATAAACACAGATTTAGAGGGGTACTAATTTGATGGCCTTCCAAATTGAATCCAATTTTATGGTGATAGGCCTTTTATCCAAGGCCATCAACTAAAAGAGTGGGCTCAAACTCTAACGTACTTACACTTTATTAGGTTCAATAAGGACTTATTTAATCCTACCATTCATATGGTAAGGGTTAGATTTAGGCTTGAAAAACCCAACCTTTTTCTTTTCATGTCTTAGATGATTTTGTATTTAATATTGACATGATTCTCAATATAATAGGGTATGCAAAATGACATTAAAACATGTTTACGCCAGAATTACCTATCTGAATGTCTATCTTTATAAGCTAATAATATAGCTTCCTATCATAACAATGCAACCACTAGTAATGATAGTGCCACCATCTATAATATAGGTAACCATTATATATGATAACATAACAAGTATATTCATGTGATTCATGGGTGTATAAAAGCCTATGAGTTGATAAACAATGAAAGAAAGTTTTGAGCTTAATTCATAAATCTCTTCTTATATAATTGCTAAGTTAAGCATTGAAATATCCTTTAAGCCATCAAATGTCTTGTTTTACAAGTGCTTATAACGCTCAAGTTTAACAACCACCTTTAATGGCTTAATCTTAAAAACCCATCAACCAAACCTGAAAAGGTCAGTAATAATTTGATGTTTTCCCCAACCTCACCAACGATATTGTTTGTGAAAATTGAACAAAAGCTAGTTCAATTACCTTTACTTTCTAACTCTTTTTATAGTTGATAACCCAAAAAATCCAAAATATTAGAGAATGACAGACCTTCACGTAATAGGTACATTAGCTATTCCAGATCTCTAACAATTAACATAACAATTAATCAAAGAATCTTATAAAGACTTTGTTAACCACTCAAGAGCAACTTAAGATCTTGACAACCTACACACCTTAATGCATGTAAACAACTACAGCTTGAGAAAAAAGCACATTAAAATGACATGCATGAGAGAAGAAAAGGAGTGTCACCATCTTCATGTCTCTATGGGAAATCTCTATGTATCCATAAAAAATCTTCATGTCTCTGTATAAAATATTTATATCTCCATATGTAAACTCCATCTCTCCATGAAAAATCTCCACAAGTCTCCAAGTGATTTTTTTATTCAGGTACAAACAACCCTCTTGTGCATGTAAAACTACCTACATAGGTATAATATGATCTCTATTTAGGTACAATGATGAATTAGCTTGAACTCAATATATTCTTCATAAAAGTTATCTCTATGAAAAATATCTAAAAGCTTCTATGTAATTTCTGTTAAAAATATCCTTCAACAGTCTCCATAAAAAATTTTCATAAGTTTTTATGAGACCATGTCTCCATTTAAGTATACTCTCTGTTCCAACACTTTTTATTTAAGTAACCTCTATCCTTAAAAAAAAAATATAAAATCAAGTCTAAGATGGGGGGAAGTTGCAAAGCTAAGCCTAATATAAAGAAAAGTGATCTAAAAAACTGAGCCCAAATTATTTAAAAATTTGCCCAAAAATCATACCTAAATTGACCAAAAAGAAGTGCTCAAAATTAAGCTCAAAATAAGTGTTTAATTGACTCAAACTAGAGCTTATTGTAGCTAAAAAACCAAGCCTAAAATTAAAAAAAAAATCATTCAAAATTCGAGCAAGAAGTCAGAAAAAGAAGGAAGAACCAAAACAACAATTACGCTAGTTTTCCATTTACTTTTTATTACATATACTGGACAATAAAGATTGTTTCTTTGAGAAGAACCTAATACCATAAAAAACAATCTAGTATAATCATCCTATATTCCAATCTCCTCTAGTATAATCACCAGGAACAAGCCACTCCTTAGATGAATTTCTATCATCTACATCTAATGGTCTTACTTGCCTAACTTGTTATAACATTAATGACTTCTCCTAAAACTGAGTAGTTATCTCTAACTCTTAAGAACTCAATTTAAATGATATCCTTAACTTTTCTATGAATCAGACTCTTGTTTAGATTATTTCTTAGACATTAGTCTAAGTGGATCAATATAAAAATACAACACCTCATAAAAAAGTATATAGACACAATTACAATGACAATGTACATGAGGTAAAAATATATATATTAAATGTTCATCCAAGGAGAACATTTTAAAAGATAATTTGGATAAAACTCTAAGTTTCTGTAGTACCACAAACACAAAGACTAGGGGGTATTAATTTGGCTAGTTTCCAAAATGAAGCCTTCATTGGTGATGGGCTTCTTGTCTAAAATAACCAATTAAAGAGGGTAGGCTCAAACCTGAACCCATTCCTATTTTGATAGGTTTGATTAAGGATTACCAAAGCCCGCCATTCACGTGGTGTGGAATCAGGTTAGGCTCTAGAGAACCCAACCTTATTTTTTCATGTCTTGGATTATTCTGTATTTAATGCTAACATGACTCCTCAAAATGATGAGACATACAAAATGGTGTTAAGACATGCTTATGTTAGAGCCACCTGCCTGAACGTACCCCTTTACAAGGTGATAATGCAATCACCCACAATGATAGTGTGACTATTCGTAATGATAATGCGACTATCAATACGAGAGTAATCATCCCACATGATTATATAAGCAGATTCACATGATTCTTGGATATATAAAAGTTCATGAGTCAATAAGTGATTAAAAATAAGTTACGAACATAATTTACTTATAGAAACATAGAAATAAGAGGAGCTCACATTCTTCTCCAACCTCTTATTATCTCTTATATCTTTCATGCAAACACATGTATTATTGTAAATATGAATGTTTTTCTTTATTTATATTAGTACTAACTTAAATACTAGAAGGCTTCTAAAGCCATCAAAAAACTTGTTTTGCAAAGCTCATGAAGCTCAAATTCAATAACGACGTTAAAACAACTCAATCTCAAAAACCTATTAACGACCCGTGAAAAGTTAGATAACCTTTAAAGAAGTTTTCTCAAACTTTATTAACAATTATTTTAATTATTATACTTTGTTGATCTTTTTAAGGTCCATACCTACGTTGGATTTATTTGGGGGGTCCACAGTATGGGAACGTGGTGTTTCCTTTTTGTCTACATTTATGTTGTTTTCTTGAAGAATAAATGAGATGTTAATTATGAATGCTTGAAGTTGGCACTCAGCAACTTGTCTCTAGTTGGGGAAAGCAAATAGAACAATATACTCTCTTACATCAAATTTTAAATTCTGCACTTGGTCAAGTTATTATAGGTTATTTACATCTTATTTTCAAGAATATCTGATGAATTTTAGTTTACTTAAGAATTCTAATTATAACATTAGTCAGGTTCCATGTGCCTCTTGTAAAGTAATGTATTTCAAATGACTACTAAAATATTAAAGTGTTGAAGATTTTGGTGCAATGGGATTTCTTTAGTGTGACCATAATTTTAAGACCCGGTCCGATAGCCGGCCAGGTCCAAAACCCAGGTTTTGACCAGGTCACCAGGTTTTGACCAAGTTACTAGATCGACTAGGTCAAATTTTATTTTTTAAAAAAAATCAAAACATCGTCGTTTTAACAAAAAACAAAAAAAAAACAAAAGACAATAGATTTGCAATCGATTTATGACCGGGTCTTGTCGGGTCACCGGGTCAACCTGATGGGTCAGCCAGGTCATACTAGGTTTTTCCTTCCTCTATTTTTTCTTCAACCCGATCCAATTTCGGCTCCTGGTCGGCCGGGTCTCAGGTCAACCCGCCGAGCTGGGCCGGGTTTCGAAACTACAAGTGTAATTTAGGATGAGGATTGCTCGAATTTTGTAGCCTATTCTAATTATTCAGGATGTCATCTAGGGTTTTTTTTTGCCATTTTAACAGGGATACTAACTCTTATGAGGTTGGACTTGGAGAATCAATCGGCAGCACAACAGATAGAACGGTATCATTAAGAACAACACTTTATTGAAATGAGATCCAAATTGATAGGAAAATTACGTTGAAAGATTTTATTCCTCCACCACTTCTAACAAGTCACTACTTCATCTAATTAGCAAGCACTAAGGTCGAACATTTGATAACGGAAAGAAAGTTAAGAGGGAAATTGACGTTGTGCAGTTTCGAGGCCATGCAGTTACCGCTACATGATACATGAGAATCTAGGAACTAATTTCTACTGAAGGATAAGTCCTCCAAGTACCAGTTGATATATGACGACTCAAATCTTGCCGGCAATTTTCCAAATTGCTTGTTCGATCATCCCTGCTGGTGCAGCTGCCGCCCCTCTAAACTGAAACCAAGTTCATAAGAGTTTAGCATTTTTCCAACAAAAAGGCATCGATGTATGTATCAGAAACAACTTCAGTGACAATTGGCTTCTTCTAAAGGCCGTATTTTTTATAATCTATTTCAGTTTTGGATTGCAATACTCATTAGACATCATATTTAATCTCATCGGAAGTCAGTGCACCTCAAATTTCTTAGTTATGAATTTCTTAATGCGTCTGAAAGACGAAAGATAAGCAGAAAGGTAGCAACCGGATTGATCTTCAGCACAAACCTTGGATTTCAGGGTCAAAGCGAAAATGCCATCAAGAGTGGATGACTGGACTGAGTGCACATCCAGCTGCAGTTTGTTGATTTCACCCATTATATCAAGCAACATGTACTCCCTGTAAGGACATCTAATCTCAATGAGAACCTCCTTCTCTTTCGTGCATACTTTCAAATCTAAGGGTATCCCATCCTTGGGAGAAACCCCGTCAAGCTCTAGTTCAGCTTCATCAATGTCAAGGGCCTTCCTCTTGTTTACCCAAGACCTCTTTCCATTGTCAATCTTCTTGATGTCGTCATTATCTGATGTCTGGTCTACCATGTCCATATAACTCCTGTGTCCTGCCTCGTGATCTATCCAGCCTTTGCAAGATTCTAGTTCTGCTACCCTTGATTCAAGCTGTTTCAAGTAGTTAATGGTGTCGCTGAGGATTGATTCTTTGCCAATCTGAACAATTATGATCGAGTTTATTAATGAATAGCAACAATAAAAATTCATGTATCAGAATTATGAACTTAGAAATAACATTATTTCAGAGCCAGTTTACAGAATTCAGCATAAAAGTTGTTGAGGAGAAAAGAACATAAATGCTTTGTAGCTAATTAGAAAAACCAGCATAAAATCAGTTAAGCATACATATTTAAAAATTGGAGATTGGTTTCCAGCTCTCCAAAAATGTATTGCAGTTTCTTACAGTAACACAAGTGTAAAGAATTACGAGAACTCCAATTACTATCGAAGTCTCAATAACAACAAGATTTCCAACAAAGGCAATTTAGTTACCTCGCTAATAGAAGGAACCATCGACCTGAGTACTATAAATTTGTCATTCACTCTTTGTTTATCTGATTTATAATGCTCCTTGCACGTTTCACAGCCTTCCAATTTCTTGAGGCAATCTGTTCCTCCATTTTCCTTGTCGAACCTAAGAGAGCGGCTACCATATATCAAAGGTACTGCAAATAAAATCTTCTTCAACATATTCTGTTGTACCCGTGGCATAAGGCCATCAACTGCTCTTTTCTTCCAGCTAAAAAAACTGGACTTGTGATCTCCACTTCGGAAACATGGATTTTCAATTGACTGACTTGAACTTTTCAGAATAACACACACAGTTCTTCTGTAGTGCAAGTCATCATCAGCTCCAAGATCGAAGGAGCTCAACTTTGTGTGGTTTCCTTCTTGAAATACTTGCGACTGAAGGAGGGTTACATTTTTACCCTTGGAAGAGAGTACGGCCTTTCCTTGTTTCACTACAGCCTCTGATATGCACTCACTCGAATTCATAGAATCTAGAACATCATCGCTGAATTCATCATCCATGAAATGCCAACTTTGAACTTGAGAAACACCTCCATTTAAACCTTCAAGCATGAAGGATTCTTCAGTCTGGTGATTGTACTCACAGCCATCTGAACAATCATCAGGAGAGTTCCTTTTGAATTCTTCATGCACACTTCCATGTAAATCGTTGATTCCCTCTTGCTCAAGCTCTATATCGTCTGTTGGGGTGCACAAGTTCTCCAAAGATAATGAATCAACTATCTCATGGTTGATCTTGGTAGACATTGGGTCTTCATCATCATCTCCATTATGAGCAGCAGAGGAAGATTTCTCAGAGCAAACAGGCTTTGAGAAATCTAGTAAGGAAGCTTTGATATGTTGAACGAGACTGGGGTCTTCTGTGACCTTGAAATAAGCCAAGAACAGAAGCAAGAACGCAATTAAGGCATTTATAAACTGTTCCATTCCATGCATGCTTATATACATATATTCTGAATTAGAAAGTCATTGATCAATTTTTCCAGACAGGAAATTACCAGCTCAGTTACACCTAGCTCCATCACTCCCTCAAGATAGGGAAAACACACCACGGTCTGCAAAATTGAAGTCACAAGCCATGTGATGTTAGAGCAGAAAGATAACACATCTGTATTTGATAATATGTGAATTGGGCTATGGGTGTTGAATTTCAAAGCAGGTGAAATGAGGATTTTTAAAAAAGCCCCGTTACGGTATATGTAAAAAGAACGCAAAGCAATGTAAAGCAAAGCAAAATGGCCAAACAGAGAAGGTCAATGCAGGGACATGTATGGGTGGGTGAGTGTGTGCATAGATTAGAATTATGTGTTTCTTTCATACAGAGACCTTCCCAACAAAGGCCAAAGCAGGTGCAAGTCTGTGTAAGTGTGTCAATAGCATTCACATGATGCATTCATAAAGACATAGATCTGTTGTTACCTGAATAGATGCACTCTAAGGTCAGTCATGGTCCAGTCATGGGGAAAACATAACACAGAAAAACGAAAGGTCAGTTTTCCTTCATAGAATATAAGACATTACAGGTATTAAGATCAGTTGAAATCTGCATTAAATGTGAAAGAGATCTCAACCAGGGAAACCAACCTTTGCAAGCAAAGAGCGAGAGAAGACTTTGCTATCTGCATATTGAGCATTGCACAACCAGATGGTCTGTTTATTGGCCAATGCTCTTCCTGGCAACCTGTGCAACAAATAGAAATAAGAATGACCATCTGATAGCATAACTATATGACAACATTACCCAAATAGAAAATGAGAAGATCCTTGGATCAGTGAAAGACAGATTAGTACCCTTCACCAGGATTGAATACAAAGGACATGCACACCAAGTAATACCACTCCTCATCTGACAGATCCTCAGGAGACAACGCAGGAGAAGACTTCTTAGCCTGCTGGCCAGCATCGCCTTCAAGGAGAGACTTGTAAAGTTCTCGCAATTGCTCACTCCTCTGTAAGCCTATTTTATCAGCTTTAAGTTCCGTGGCTTGAACTTTCCTAGTCTTGATGTCCCCATTGTAGTACCCACCACCCCATTCCAGTACCCTAAAAGAACATGATCACGTTGTATTTTCTCAGCATAAGCATTGAAAGACATAAATGAAACGCAATCTCAATTAACTTTTCAATGCTGCATTGTGTTACCCAAGAGAAAGGAGGTGTCTTTAAAACTATCCTAGCATTATCTATTTAAAAGAAGAATACTTTCACAGCCCTAATTCTCATACATTCTTCAACAATAAAATCGTTTCTTTTATCAAATTTAAGCAAATGAGGGGTGGGGAGAAAAAGAAAACAAATCTAACGGTTCGTCTATTCACTTCTAGTGGTCAACTTCTACTGCATCAGCCGATGAGCATATAGCTCAGCTGACAGTAGGATCCCCTCCCTCTGGAGTTCTCGTGTTCTAGCCTCTCCTCTGTAGTAAAAAAAAAAAAAAATCTGCTGCAGCAAACCATAATCTTCTAAGTTCTACTGCGGGCAAGGGATTTTTTTTTTTTTCCTTCTTCATCTTGGATAGGGTATTTTTATCATTACAAGTGAAAACCCAGACATGGAAATCGAGAAATAAGATTAGAGTTGTAACAAAGAATCGCCCGTAAGGAGAAAAGAAGTAGTTTAAAAGTTTAAAGTGAAATAGTTCAACTAATGTACCCATTCTGTCTGGTTGACAGTGACCAGAAAATAGCGTAGCTCCACTGCACACTCCTCACAGCAATTGCAAGCTGTTTCCTCAGCTTCTCTAGTACCACCTGCTGGCTCTGGACAGCATGAGCCATTGCCAAACACAGACACCCAACCTCAAACTTACAGAAGTGAAACACTTCTCGCTAACACATGAGTCAAACAAGAAAGCCTGACTGCTCACTTTTTTTGCGGACCCCAGATGGTTGTTTACTTCCAATAATGCAAAATATTGTTTCGTGTAAATTGGTCAGGCAATCATGGCCTTATAACCAATCAAACTCTTCTTCTGTCTTTCTTTTTTTATTGACAAATATGTCTAGCATACCAGCAGCACTATCTTGATAGGTGGCAGTGCCATTATTGTTTTCTTCTCATAAAAAAATAAATCCCAAAAACTAATAAAAATGGAATGGACTATGCGTTGTTTTTATCTCAATTAAGGAGGAGTGCCATCTTTTGTGGTTAAAAGGATGGCCACATCGCTGAAATTAATGAGCAATTAATGAGAAGAATCTATCGGCCAAGGTAATTAATCTTTTGTTTAATGTAGAAAAGAATCTCCCTTGCCCTTGCTGTTCTTTGAGGCGTCATCATGGCATGGAAATGCCATTAAAATACTACCCCACGAAATAAAATAGCTTGTGCTCCGATTACGAAAGGATTTCGCTTTTAGATGTTTAACGATTTCTGAAGTTGCAGATTGGATTTCTAGCTCGATAGTCGATACCATTGATGGATTTTATTGTTCTGCCACCTGAGATTCTTGAGGGAGTAATTTGTGAATTTGTTTTGATTAAATTAACATTGTTAGTTGCTACATGTCATAAAATATAAAACCACTACTCTCTCTCTTTTTAAAAAAAAAAAAAAAGGAAAAACTCAATGTCATAGATCAAGTTATTTAATAATTAAGATATTTAAATTTTGTATGCAAACTAAAATATATAATGAAAGTTTTAGAATTTATTTAGCACTATAATACCGATTGTTTTTTATTTAAAAAAATATTTTTTTATTTTTTAAATTTTATTTTTAATATTAAAACATCAAAACTATAAAAAAAAACGAAAAATATTAAATTTTTTCAAATATATTTTTAAAATATAAAAATAAACAAACTTTTATTATACCGTGTTTTTTTTAATTCGTACTCAAACATATGAAATAAACTTACTAACAAAATCAATCAGTCTCATGAGTTTTTTTTCATTTTTTTATTTTTAAATAATGAGCAAATCTTTCCTTGATCCTTGGTGCCGATAACCATAAGATGAGTTCAGGAGAGGTTGCATCGGTCGTGAAAAGCCATGTTCATGTGAATTACTATTTTAATGAACGCCTTGGAGAGCGTCTGCAGATTGATTAGATCAGTGTCATGCAAAGTCAAAAGAAGAGAAAAACTATTTCCAACTTATTGTGAGTTTCTGAGTATAAACAAAATAGGTTAAACTATATTTTCTCCCCTTTACATTTCATTTAGTAATGTTTCACTTCAATTTACGTAATTTATAACTATTTCATATGAAAGACCTCATAGACAGGCATAAGGCTCCGATTCTATATTTTGATTAGTTCGCCGGATAGTTCAAATTAATTTTTTAAAATTAAAATATTATTTTAATAAAAAAATAAAAATTAATGAATTACAACTATATTTTTAATTAAATATTATCGGATCATCTCAGGTTTTTTTTATATATATATATTTTAAATTCAATTCGATTCCATCTCTGATCAACTGGGTTTTAGATCGATTTGTTAGATCAAATTAAATTTTAAAATTATATAAAATTCGTTTAAAATTGTTAATAGAATAATTCTACATATATATATATAGAGAGAGAGATTAAAAAACTTTGAAACAAGACAAACCATAAAAAATTCACCAATTCACCCAGACAGGATATCAAGTAAACAAAAAACTTTTGAATTATAGCATAATAATAATATTGTAAATAAAATTTAATTATGGCATGTAAATAGTTTTCTTGGATCACGAGAGCAAGTTGAAGAAATTTTTGAGGATGGATCACATGTTTGGAAACGCGGTGTAAATTATATTCTAAAAAATTTTAAATATTTTTACTTAAAATAATTTTTTTTATGTTTTCAGATCGTTTTGATGTGCTGATATTAAAAATAAGTTATAAAAAAAAACTTCATTTTAATGCATTTACAAGCAAAAAATACTTTAAACCATTACCGTTACCATAATTCCAAACAAACTCCAATACAAACAAGCTCCAATACAAAGAATCTAAAATTTTGGAAAAGGTTATTATAAGCTTAGAAATAAAAATGATAGAAGTTAGGGTGGGAAAGAAAAAAAAGTTAAGAAAGCTTGGATTTTTCATCAATTTGATAGTGATTTCTTGTGATTAGGAGGTAAGGATCACTTTTCCCATGATGAACTTTAACTTTGATATGCTTTGAAGTTTAAGAAGAAATGTATATATTATAAAAAGTTGAATTTTATAGGTTGAAATGTTTAAATTTGTATTCTTTGTTAAGAAACATGTTTTTGGGCATGAATTAGGAATGAATAATGAATGAATTGTACCAAATAAAAATTTGCTTCCCTTCAATGAATGTTTCAGCCAAATTAGCATGAATAATTCCAAAAGCTTTGTCCAAATTGACATGAAATTGATGTTCAATTATGTTATATGATGAAATAAATGATTGGGTGAAGAATTAATTACAACAAAAAAAACTAAAATTAAATCGATATCAGACATATTATACAAACTAATTAACTATTTAGGATTATCAAATGACTTAGTCAACCAATTAACAATAGGAACAATAAAATTAGCTACTATCTAATTCAAACAAGTTAATTGTTCGAGCGACCATTAGGGACGTCACTGAAATTAAGTAGTACATGGTCAATAGATTGGTTATGCCAATGTAAACCAATATTCTAACTAATAATGAACTATTACTATTTCAAAAGAAATTTTTTATATATAAAAAATGACATGTTTGGTATAACATCAAATAACTATATCCAGATCTCAAGGACTAGGTCGGCGATATGTAATTTTCTATTTAAGTTGTTTGAGGCTCTGGCTATTAAATAATTAAAATTCTTTAATTGCTTTTATGCATGTATACCAATTATGATGTAATTATTGAACAATTGATAAGAGAAATTTAAATATTAATTAATACTTTAGTGGTACTAGAGATGTCAGTTTATATGATGACTGAGAATTTAAATGATAAATTTACCTTAAAAGAATTGGAATCATCAAAGTGATAGATAACTAGAAAGATGTGATTAGGATAATGATTTTCAATGATATAAAAGAATTAATGATACTACCAGTTAAGATATCATTGGATAACTGAGGATATGAAATTTCTTAAATGTTAATTAGGGGATTTGTAATTTAATAATTATTGTTCCAAATAAATATATAAATTGTTATATAAAATTTTTTTATTGTAATTATTTTTAGCTATAGGATCCTTACAAGTTTGAGCTGAACAATAGACTTTTTTGTTGTTATTCATGATGGGAGACCTTAACGTTGAATTTAAGAATACCATATACTTATTATGTAGTGTAATTTGGGTATTGTTTTTTTAAAATGTAATTAAATCTATTATTAAACATATGCGTATAAAATATTTAAGTTTTAGAGATGATTGTAGTTTTTTGTATAATCTTATTCTTTTATGTTTTAATTAGAAATGTATGAATTTATTAATCTATTGCAATTTGTTTATATTAAGTTTATAAGATAATTGTGCAGAAATCATTTTGTGAAATGTAATAAAGGAAAGCCAAAAAAATAAACATAGTTTGTTTTGATCTTGAAATGATCCTTAATGTTGAATTTTGTATAAAATTAGAATTTGTACAGGTGAATAATGATGTTGACACTTGAAAACATTAAAATTTAAAAAAAATTTCTCTAAAATTTTAGTGTGTTTATACACATACATAAAGTTTCTTTGGTTTCACGTTATTTTATAGTTTTAAATATATTCATTAATGTCTTAATTATGAGGTTGTTACATTATATGTTTGTATTTTGTTATGGGTTGGACATAAATTTTTTAAAACATAAAAAAATACATTTAGATTGTTAAAAACTTTTTGGCATAGTCATAGATATAATAGTTTAAACTTAAAAAATTTATACCCAACTTCTTGATTGAAATTTTGTTTTAATTATGGGGTTGTTACATTATATGTTTGTATTTTGTTGTGGGTTGGACATAAATTTTTTAAAACATAAAAAAATATATTTAGATTGTTAAAAACTTTTTGGCATAGTCATAGATATAATAGTTTAAACTTAAAAAATTTATACCCAACTTCTTGATTGAAATTTTGTCTTAATTATAGGGTTGTTACATTATATGTTTGTATTTTGTTGTGGGTTGGACATAAATTTTTTAAAACATAAAAAAATATATTTAGATTGTTAAAAACTTTTTGGCATAGTCATAGATATAATAGTTTAAACTTAAAAAATTTATACCCAACTTCTTGATTGATATTTTGTTAGATAGTATATTAATCTTATAAGCTGAAATTTAATAAAAAATCCATACTAAATGATAAATTTGATAACAACAAAAATTATAGACTTGATTTAAAAAAACATATACTTGCATGTGTTCCTACACTAAAAAATATTTGTATGTTTTATTCAATAATAACATAATATATGCATGTGTTACTATCATTATCTTCTATACCAACCCTTTTTTGTTTCTTTCCTTGTTCCTCAAGTTTTTCCTTTTATCCTTCAGCAAGGGTATTCTTATCCTTTCATGATTAACACCACATTGTCCAGGTCTATGCCATTACACTTTTCTTTTTGTTTTTATCTCCTGTTTCATTCCTTATTTTTTTTCTCTCCTCTCTCTCTATGCTTAAGTTGCACTTGTTTCTCTAACTAAGTTGTTTAGTAGCTATTTCTGCTCAATTAGTTGGGATAACAGTCATACACATATATGAAATTAAAATATTTCAAGTACATGTTATACAATATTAAAATTTGAAATATATATAAAAGATTTGGAATAAAGATATAAATCAATTTTTTTAGATCTCGATAATAAAGGTATTTACGAATCAGAAGGATGATACTCTTTATGGTATGAATTTAATTGTAGCTATGTATTCAGAAATATTGTTCATCAAAATAGTATAATGATGGTTTCACCTCTCAACCCAAAAAATTAACTCTAACTTTCAAGGAATTAAATTCTTGTCACGAGATCCATTAATTAATATCAAATTGATAAAAAGACATAAAACTCTTTTTTTCAACTTAATTACATGGTGAAATGACTAGCAATATTATTGGAAATGAAAAAAAAATTAAACTAGTCTTGAGGGGTATATTTATATTTTCAGAATAATTTTTTTTATTGTAATATTAGCTGAGGGCCAATTTAGTATTTCACCAAATACGAAAATAATATACAATAAAAAAATACAGTGAAATAATCAAAATATATTTTAAGCACCACAATAAAAAAATACAGTGAAATAATCAAAATATCTTTTAAGCAAAAAAATTAAAACTTGATTCAAGAGGTTTTTTTCATCTTTACTCAATGTCTTTTTTGTTATTATTAAGTCAAATTAAGGAAAATTTAGTATTTGACTAAATATAAAAAAATGGTATGGCGCATGAACACACTCCCCGATGTCTAGGAGGTTGCCTGCACTTTTGGGTGGTGTATGTGATGCCTCAAACGTCAAAAAATTATCTTCCATTATGTCATTAAAAGTGTTTTCATGTCCTCTTTCATTTGTAGCAATGCATGTCGACGTGGGTGGTCTGGTATGTTATCGGTGATCCTTTTTTTTGTTCTTTTCTCTCTCTCTTTCATTCTAAAAAAATTACAAATTGACCCTCTTTATTGTTGTTATTTTTAATTTTAGTCCTTATTTTTAAAATTTTAAAATTGTTTTTATTTCTTCATTCCAACCCAATTTGATATATATTATTTTTTAAAATTGATCTTTATTCTTTTGATTTTTAATTTTTTTTATTTAGCCCTTTTGTCAATGTTTTATTGGTTTTTAATTTCATCATTCAATCCAAATTAATAGTGTTATGTTTTCTAATTTTATTCTCTCTTTTTTTTTTTACTTCTAATGTTTTTTATCCTTTTGTAAAAGTTATTACTCTTTTTAATTTTACCCTTCAATCAAAAATTTATTTTAATTTTTTATATCAATTTTGATCCTTATTCTTTTATTTTTTTGGGTTCTTTTGCTAAATTTATTTGATTTTTAATTTCACCTTTAATCAAATAGAAAATTTATTTGTATTTCAATTTTGATCCTCATTCTTTTAATTGCTATTTTTTTGAATCCTTTTGTATAATTGGAATTATTTTTTTCAATTTTATAAATTTTATCATTCAATATTTAATTGAATGAGAATTAGCTTCATGATTTTTCTAGATGCGATGCTTGAGGTCTAATGACTTAAGTCATGAGTTTGAAAAGTTAACACAATTTTTTTAGAAAAAAACTTTGTAATTCTCTTTATTTTTTCATCAGGTTATTCTAACCTCATGATCTAAACTGCAAGTTTGTTAGGATATTTTGAGTGGGCTCAACCTAATTACTAGGGTTACAAGTTTACCATATTAATTAGGACCAATTTCTTTATGTTTTTTTTTTCACCTCATTTCATTTTTCTATATTTAATAAGTTGTAAATTGAGATATATTGTTTATTTTTTTAAAAAAATTATTTTTTCTTAGGTTGTCCTAATCACTTTTCTTTTTAAAATTAACTGATCTACTATTTTTTTTATTTTTTTTTATCTAATTGAAATAAAAAAAATTATTTGGCTTAGTCTTATGTACAACTTGAGTCACATATTTTTTTTTTAAAATACATTTATGGTACCTTAACATCATTTCTTGCGGGAAAAGAAAAATCCAACTCTGCAATGAAGTGCGAGCACCGGGCAAAATAATTTTCTAAGAATCTTAGCTACTATTGCAAGTGCTTATACACACACACTTGCATTGAAATACTAGTATCATTTCAAGGCTTAATGTATTCTGCAAATCTTACTAACAAGTGTACTATCGAAAACAAAATACTCTTAAGCAATTTTTTAAATTTAAAAAGATGACAAGGAAAAAAAAGAGAGAAGAATTACTTTAAATATTTTATAGTTCAGTTATATTTTTATATTATCTTTATTTTTTTTAGAAACTATAGTTTATATTTTATAGTTTTTAAGTTGTATAACACTTCACATCCACTCTTTAATTAGTGACTAAAAAGATTTTATTATGTTAAAATTTTATAAAAATACCACTCTTTTTTTTTTCAAAACATAAAAACCCTAGTTATCAGCCTTCACTATACTCGTTAGGGTCTAACCTTCCAAAACCAACAAAACAATAAGATCATCATCAATAATTTATAAATCTGTCTATTTATTCATCATAAATATTTGATCAAAACAACAATTTTTTCCCTCTAATTTTGTTTATCTACCCTCAAGAAGTGATATTTTCCTGTTGTGGTTTCAAAGAAATTGGATTCAGATTATATAATGACTTTCTTTCATGGAAATTTATGATCTTTAATGGACTTCAAATTCAAAAGCTCGAAACTTTAAAGCAAAGATTGAGAATCTTGTGGGAAAAATGTACAAATCAGTGGTGTATAGAGGAGATGATATATTGGGAGAAGTAGCTAGAAATATATGCACAAGAACAACAACAAGAGAAGAAGAGAACAAGAACAAGAACAAGAAGACGAGAGTGATTGATGAAATACTGAAGGGAATCAGAATAAGGCATTTCTCACAAACAAGTTGAGATTTCCATCACTTGCTGAGGCTGGAAGGAGCTATGGATGCATTAATTATTGGAGAGGGGCCAAGAGGCTGGAAGAACATGACCATTTTTGTTTGCGATATGGTTAAACTCCAAAATAAATAAATAAATAAATAAATTATGAATTATTGCAATTAAATCATGAAAACCATATTTTGGCTGCAAGTACGTGTTTATTTGCAAGGAGATATGGATACGTAATCTGGAGAGGGGCCAAGAGGCGGGAAGAACGTGACCATATTTTGTTTGCGACATGGTTAAATACCATATATATATATATATATAGACACACACACAAGTTCAGATAATAAAACTTATTCCGTAAAGAACATACAAACAAATACGTAAGCAATCCTTTCCATCCAATTGCATATACATAGTAGTTGTCATGTACGTGTGGTGCCGTGGGTTTATAGGATATTTATACATTATCATGGATTTATAAAAGAATCATATTTTTTTAAAAATATATATATAAAAAAATATTATTGCAATTTACAATGTTTTCAAAAAAAAATTAAACTATAAATTTAAATTCTTAACCAACTTGATATTAAAAAAAAATAAACAAAGATAATTTTAAAAAATCATAAAAAACAATAGGAAAAAAATCATGTAGGGAAACACTACAATAATTTATAGTGTTTTGTGAGAAAATATACAATTGTAATTCTCAAATACCAACTTAATATTAAAAAAATAAAATAAATAAAGATAATTTAAAAAAATCATAAAAAAACCAAAGAAAAAAACAATGCAAGAAAATACCGTAGTAATCTATAGTGTTTAATGAGAAAATCTACAGTTATAATTTTCAACCAACTCAATATTAAAAATAATAAAATTGATAAAGATAATTTAAAAAAAAATTATAATAAAAAAAACCATGTAGAGAAATATTTTAGCCATCAACAGTATTTTTAAGAAAAAAACTACAAAGCTAAATTTTCAACCAACTCAATATGAAAAAAACAATAAAAATAAATTTTCAACCAACTCAATATAAAAAAAACAATAAAAAAATTATTTTTAAAAAAAAATTTATAAAAAAATATAAGAAAACATTATTATAATTCATAATACAATGTTTTTTTTAAAGAAAAAACTACATAATTAAATTATCAACCAGCTTAATATAAAAAAAAACTAAAATTAACAAAGAAAATTTTGGAAAAAAAACAAAGAAAATAAAAAAAAAATATGGGGAAATACTGAAGCAAGAAAAAACCAGGCGGGGAAATACTGTAACAATCCACAATATTTTTTTAAAGAAAAAACTACAGAGTTAAACTATTAATTAGCTCAATATAAAAAAAACTAAAATTAACAAATAAAATTTTAAAAAAACACAAAGAAAATGAAAAAAAATATGGGGAAACACTGTAATAATCAACAGTGTTTTAAAAAAAACTATAAAGCTAAATTGTTAACCAACTCAATATTAAAAAAATAAAATTGACAAAAACAATTCTAGAAAAAACACAAAAAAGAGAGACAATCTTGGGAAAAAAATAAAGAAAAAACATACGGGGAAAGCTAAAGCTAAATTCTCAACTAGTTCAATATTTTAAAAAATAAATTCAATAAAGAGAATTTAAAAAAAAACATGTGGAGAAATATTGTAACAAAAAAAAACCATATAAAAGAAATATTGTAGTAATCTATAATATTTTTTTAATGAAAAAACTATAAAGCTAAATTTTTAATCAGGTTAATATGAAAAAAATAAAAAAATAAAGCTAAATTCTTAATCAGCTTAATATGAAAAAAATAAAAAATAAACTATTTTGAAAAAAAATTATAAAAAAACCATATACAAAAACATTATAACAATTCACAATATATTTTTTAAATAATAGAGTTAAATTCTATTCAATATTAAAAAAATTAACAAAAAACTTTAAAAAATATATATTTATATATTGTTTTTAAAAAGTAAATCATGGAAAAAAATGAACATGTAAAAGAAATACAAAAATATCAGTATAACAAAAATGAAAAATGTAGAAAAAAACTATGGTACGTTTCTCGTGCTTTTAGAACATTGCTAATATATATATATGAAAATCGGTTTTTCTTGTCTTTTTCCTTGTTTGGGCTTGGGACCTCAACAACAATTTGTGTGATCTGTCCCCGTCACGGACGAGACATTTACGTTTGTTGTCACTTGCACTACTGGCATTGCAATGAGCGGGCAAGAGACTTGCTGTTCCTACTGTAATTTGTATATTCTGGGGTTTTTGGTAGGATGGTTTTTGTTATTTTTAAAATATTTTTTATTTAAAAATATATTTTAATAATTTTTTAATATTAACCCATTTAAAAATATTAAAAAAATATTAATTTGAAGTAAATAAAAAAATAAAAAATTTATATATATTTTTTGAAAACTTTTAAAATGTAAAAATAACCTTCGCGCGTGAAAGCTCTCGTTTTTAACGCAGGCTGTGTAGCCAGCTGTCACATTTTCATCATAAGGTCATCGAAGAACGTTCCCACATGTGTGGAACATGAATGCCCAGCCTGTGGGCTTGTCTCCCATTTCAACTCAACTGTTGGATTCTTGCCTCTCGCGGCTATTAATCAGCCTTGCATGCAGAATCTGCGGCTGCTCCCACTTTTCTTTCTTTCTTTCTTTCCGGCGACAGGGCGATCCCACGTTTATGATTGGGCTATTTTTAGACTTCCTCGCTTAGCCAATGTCTCTCGGGCTCCTTCAATTTTTAAAATTTACTTGTGATTACGTAATTTCTCTTTCGGTGTATTATTTTTTAATTTTACCTCCATTCTCCCTTTTCACATGCTTAGAGAATTAACAAAAAATATTAAATTATTTACAGAATTGTTATTATATTTTAGTTAACAATTAAAGAGTTATTATATTAAATATTATATTTTTGCCATCAAATTAAAAAAGCAAACCCTTGCCAGCATCCTCTTCCCCTCCTAATCTGGCAAGCCAAACTCAAACCTCTACACAACTTAGAATTTACCAATGAAGATGAAGAACTTACAGCGAAGCTGTGGCGAGCAGAGACAAAGATGAAATAAACTCAGTGAAAAAAACTCTCATCGAAGGAATCTAGCCATAACATTTATTTTATTTTATTTTCCTTTTCAAGAAAACGCGCGGTCTCGTTCTCTACCCCGTGAAGCAACGTCCACAGGCTTTTATCATTGAACTTTTCAGCAACCTAACGATCATCATCTAGTGTTAAGAAATATTAGAATATACTGATAGTGCTCAGTTAATTAATCTGTTGGAAATTTCATAATGTTCATCCATGCTGATTATAGAAGCTGACATATAGATATAGACCCAGAATGTGGTTTGTACGCGCCAACACTATCACCTTTTGTTCTAGCTGCTTCGATCCAGATCTAGCCTCTCTGATTTAGTTGTTCTTAGAATTATTCGCGATGTATGTTTTGGCTTTTGGTCAGTGAATGTTCATGTTCATGTGTTTTGTCCTCAGTTATTTTCAATGCGTGAATATTTTTTTAGGTTAGATTAAATTTCTTTACATTAATTGAGTTATTTGTAATATGTGAATGATATTTCTTTATGCATGGACATATTTGTGGGATTATATATTTTGATACTTGAGCTTCGTTGTGTAATATTGATCGGTCATTCTGAACTTGAGAAAGGTATACTTCTTAAAAGGGTTTGATGAATTAAATTCTATCATCCAAAGTAGTGATTTTTTTGTCAAGAAACAAAATTGTAAATAAAATTTTATTTTCATCAGGATATAATTTTTAGAAGGATTATGTGTTGTTTTAGAATTAAAACAACAATAACACCTAAGAGAGAGTAAATTAGATGGTCTATTAATAATAATAAATATCATAATTAATTCAATCAAATATAATTAACCAAAATATAATTAAAGTACTTGAATTAGAGTATATGAATAAAAATTACAAACTCGGTTTTTAACGTGATTTGGCAAGTCTATATCCATACTTCAAATACCAAACCAGTTTTGAGTATTGTATTCTTTACTAGCCAAAGTCAAATATTACAATGTCTTTAATGAATTGTCACCAAACTTTTTTTTCACCACTTGAAAAAATACATTCTTCAAGGTTTTTTACTTAATGATATACCTTATCAATGACTAAGAGTTTTTTGCTTAAATTCTTCAAGGTTATTACGACTCATTTTAGGGCCCCACATAAACAAAAAAAACAAAAAGAAAAGAAAAGAGAAAAAAAGTATTAGAAAAAATAAAAAAATATATCAATGAGAAGAGTATACTAGAATGCCAAAGAAATTGTTAAAAACTGGTTGAGAAAGATCAAATATACAAGGTTAGAAAAACATCTGACAATGTATTTTTGACTGATTAAAACCCTATTAATAAAGAAAATTCAATTTGAGAAGGAAAATTCAAAATTGGATGTTTAAGGACCTAATTAGAATCTTTCAAGGTTTATTTGAATTTATTGAGGGCTTAATTGCATGAAAATTTGATTTTTAAAAGTTAATTTAGGCTTTAATTGGAAGATATTAAAGTTTAGGGGTTGAATTGTAATTTTTAAGAGTTAATTTGGTCAAATCAGGAGCTTAATTGCATAAATATTAAAGTTCAATGACAATTAGGGACTTCATTAAATAAATGTAAAACCAAGGATCAAATTGAAAAAGACACGTAAATATATAGCTGAAATTGACCAAATCAGGACTAAATTAAAGAAATTAAAAGTTTGTTTGTTAGTTAAGGATCAAATGCACAAATTCAAAACCAATGACTAAAATAAAAAAGACAATCAACTAAAAAACTAATATTTGAGTCTGACAAAGGTTAAGTTTTTTATGTCAATTAAGAATGAACGTGACACAATTAGAAGAATAAGGATTAAATTAAAACTTCGTCAAATCCAAAATTAAAAACCTTACTTTAAAGGGTTCACTCTAGACAACATGTCGTTCAGCCTTTGTTTATTTTCTTCCTTAGCAGTTCACGATGGTCAAATTGACATTTTCTAAAAGCTTGTTATGGAGTTCTAGATCTTCAACTAACATGAAATTTTTTTCAAATGGAAGAGAAACATCCATTTTACAACCCTATTTCCATGAAATTAGATATTTATATCACAATTTTTTCATAAAAATCTCTGATATCTTGTCTCTGTTTAGTCATCACTTGATTTTCAGATTTGAGACTAATTAGGTTGGCATCTTTAAACAAATGAATGTGGAGTTGCATAGCTTCAAATTGAGTAAAAATATATCCAAATAAAAGGCATGAATCTCTTTTGTCAAATTCAGATAGTTTTAAGTAATGATGATGTTAGAATTGCTTTGACGAAGTTTCGAAAGTGGACAACTCAATCAACCTTAACAATGCAACTATCTTACAAAAAAGAATTTGATTTTCATGTGTTCACATAGAAAGGACTTCTCAATAGGTCCTTATTAAGGATTTATGATACTCCTCTAAGGATCAATAAAGAGAAATTTTATTTCATATTGAAAGAGTAAGGGGTTTTGTTGTGCCTTGTAATGTGAGGGAAGCATAAATGATTATTTTTTTTAAATAAACTAATTTGAGTTAATTAATTCAAATTTTAAAATTAATTAATCTAATAATTATACATAACATCTTTTTAATTTGAATAAAAAGCTGTCTTTTAAACTCTATAAACATATTAGTATAAAGATGTATATCTTTAAACTCTATAAACATATTTGTTTGAAGAGTTATTTTCTTTTTATATATAAATTAGTATGAAAGAGTATGTTTTTAAACTCTACAGGCATATTGGTTTAAAAGAGTGTTATTTTATTTATAAATATCAATTTGATGATTGTCAGAAATTAATTAGAAATAATTTTCTTCTCTTCCTAATTTTTTTCTATAAACTCTTTATTTACACTTATAAAAAACAAAATAGAACTTCTTAATAAAATTATTGAAGTTATTATATATAAATTTAACACTTTGTTGTATCTTAAAAGTATATTATTTTAACCCTCTATCAAATATAATGAAAATAATTAATACCTTAGAGATAATATTTTTTATGCTTCAAACCCTAGTTGCTATACTCACTAATATTATAGTTTGTTGATAATATCCAATGTGACATGTTTCATATTGCAGCTCATGTAGGCTTTTAATTGTTCTCAATATCCATTTTTTTAAAAGATAATCATCCTCTATGTTACTGGATGAGTCTTTTTTGTGTTGCTACATTTGACTTCGACAATCTGATTTTATAAATAAAAGAGATAGAAATAATAAAAATAAAATGAACCTGTTTTTTTGTTTTTTCTGTCATGAAATGATAAAGATTTCCTTTAAAATTTTCAGTAAAGACAAATTTAATTTATAGTTGTCTTCATTCTTCTAACAAAATAAATTTATGCTATTTTTTTAATATTTTTTTATCCTGTGACATTAACAAAATATAATATTAAAGATTAATATTATTTATTATGAATTATTTTTTTAAATAATTTCAATCACGAGACGAAAATGTTAATAGGATTTACTAAGTTGGATTTGCCTAATCATTAACATTATTGGCATGGATGGATATCACCGGGTGAATAGTATTATTTCTTGTTTTCTAGAAGGTATTTAAGAGTATAGTAGGTATTATTTTTTATTTAAAAATATATTAAAATAATATATATTTTTTTATTTTTTAAAATTAGTACATTAAAATAATTTAAAAATACTAAAAAATTAATGAAAAATAAAAAGATAAAATTTAATAAAAAATAAGTCACACCGCACCAGAAATAGGTTCACGTGTCCTCATTTATGATTTATCTACGCAAAACATAATAACCACCTTGTGTTATTTTTATTCTTACTATCATATAGTAACATCGAGCGGAACGGACTGACCGCGTAACTTTTCAGACAATTGTATGAACGGTCAGTAACCATTTACCACAAATGGAGGTCACGTGATTGGGCCCCTTAAGAACACACTAACATCTCGTGTGTAGTCTAACTCGGCCAACTTTCGGCACGTGCTACTCGTGTCTCCCGCACCCCCTTTCGAGCTTAACTACACACGCCCCAACCGTGTCAAACCAAAACACACACACACACACACACACACAAAACACGCTCGAGCCTCTCCACACGCGCGAAACCCAAACCCTCGCACGCAAACACACATCTCCACACGCGCCGCCTTACTCTCCATTTCACATTCACCGTCCGCTACGTCCACTCGCCGGGAAAACCTCGAATTTCTCTCTTTCTTGCGGAAATCTGTTTTAATTAGGCTTTGGAGAGTGACCGTGAAACGCACCGGAGGTTCTCCGGTGGTCGGCGAAGTTAGGGTTTCAAGAGAGTAGATGGATCTGTTGTTATGAAGCAGATACAAGGTGAGAAGGTTTGTGAATTTGCTGGCGTGAAAGCTGGAAAAGTAAAATTTGAGTTGGAAATGGAGAAATAGAGGGGAATTTGAAGTGTTAGCACGCAAAAGGTGAAGTTTATGCGGGATTTTTACGCTGAAATGTGCGGAAGACTGTTACAAGAAGGTGATTGTTGAGTTTATTTGTAGTTAAAAACCGCTAATTTTTTATTGAAGTTCTGCTGTTGATTTATAGTGAGACAATTGGTCTGTACTTGTTTGGTTGCCGAGAAAGAAATTAATTTTTTGATTATTCTGTTTTTTATTTCTATTTTTCCCTTGACTCGAAGAAACAAAAACAGTCGTCAAAAAAAAAAAAACATATATTGAAGAACAGAAATGAGAAAACTGACATGTTTATGCCAAATATAGCGTTAAGGATAATGTAGCGGAGGCATTTGTCTTCTTGACTTGTATGCAGTTGAAAACATTATAAAGTTTCAAATAAAGGCTTAAATTGTAAAAGAGAACATTCTTTTTCCTTCTTTGTCTATTATTGATTGAGTAGATTTGGGTCATAACTCTTTAAGTTTTTCATTGTTGCCAGGGAAGTCGAAAATGAGACTAGCACATGTTTTTTTTTTAGTTTACTATCTTCATTATTTGAAAAACGGTAGCTTTTCAGATATATGGATACTCAAAGTGGAAATGATGGCCTGTCACCGTAGAAGTATTCAATGACTAAGTCCTAGACATTTGGTTGTGGAAGAGAGAGAATGGCAACGGATATCCAGAAATTAATGGGAACAAGTGAAGAAGATGATGATGAAGAAATGGACATGGACGTTAAAGAGGAAGATGATGAAGATGAAGAAAATGGAGGGAAGAATATTGCTGCACAGATTATTGCAGGAGGGGGTGGAGGGATGGCATCAAACAATAGTGATAATCAGTTTCAACATCAACAGCAATTTCAAGAGCAGGTTACCACTCCAGCAGGAGGAGCTCGGAGGTCTAGACCGCTTGAAGAAAAGGAGAGGACGAAGCTAAGAGAGCGACACCGGAGGGCAATCACAGCAAGGATCTTGGCTGGATTAAGGAGGCATGGGAATTACAATCTTAGAGTTAGAGCTGATATAAATGATGTAATTGCAGCTTTGGCTAGGGAAGCTGGCTGGGTTGTTCTTCCAGATGGAACTACCTTCCCTTCAAGATCTCAGGTGCTTATCTCTCAAGTATGAAGCCTTTGTTTGATTTGTTATTTAGATGTTAGTGATAACTGATGAGAATGCGCATTAAATTGTTATTACCCATGGGTTTGAAGAGGTTGGGTTGATCATAGTCCCTACTTTTCATTCCTTGATTCTTGCTTCAAATGGATCTTAGTAAAATCTAGAGGGAATGGCTATATGCTTTACTTTTTTGCTGCAGGGCTCAAGGCCTGCGGGTGGCACTTCTGCTGCAGTAACATCATCTTCTTCTCATCTGGTGTCACAACAGACTCCACCGGCTTCCCTTAGAGGAGTCTCTCCTGGTTATCAGACCTCAGTTGAGTACAATACATGCCGTATGAAAGGTGTTTTTATGCCCAACCCCTCACCTTATGATCTATCAGCAAGCACTCAGCCACAGATCCCAGCAGTGGTGGGGGAGGGAGGAGAGCAAACAGAGAGCAGTCTCCATATTGGTGGCTCCATGGACATCATAAATGACAAGCAGGTACTATGGAATTCTTTTGTACTCTATTTGTGCTGAAATATCCATCACTGGATATTCTAGTAAATGTTGTTTTTAAGTTGAATGTTTGTAACCTCCTAGTGAACTTTGAACGCTGAAAAAATTTGTGCTGCTGCTTTTTTTTTTTACTCTACTATATCTTGCACATCACACGTTAGACATAACTAAATTAACCAACCTTTTGATTAGCAGTGGAGTACAATTTTGTACATGTGTAGAACTTGTTTTCAGTCAAGGAATCGAGAGTACAAGTTAATTTTCTTACAAAACTTGGTTCTTTTAGACGAGTTTAATTTCATGCATTTTTCAACTCTCTACTCTCTTTTTTCATAGATTATTGACATACCTCCAATTCCAAAGCTACCAGAGCGGGATTTTGCTGGCACTTCATTCATACCAGTTTATGTGATGTTACCAGTGAGTTAATCAATCCTACTTTTCAAACAGTTAATTTTGGAGATGGGTGCTATCCTATTTTTATTTCCGCTCAGAGTTCAGACTTTTTGTGAAAGATACAATATTTTCGTTGATATGTTGTTCTCAATCTAACCTTGATGCCAAATGTGAGATCTATGCAGTTCTAATCATATTCTTTTTTGTGTGCCATAATTTGTTGGTGTTAGTTGGGTGTCATAAATATGAAATGTGAGCTGGTTGATCCAGATGACCTACTGAAGCAGCTCAAGGTCTTGAAATCTGCCAATGTTGATGGCATTATGGTGGACTGCTGGTGGGGCATAGTAGAGGCTCACACCCCTCAGGAGTATAACTGGAGTGGGTATGGTAGGCTCTTCCAGATGGTGCGTGAACTTAAGCTTAAGTTACAGGTGAGTGCCTTTTGAAACTTGTTATCCTGTATCGTAGCTCATGCCCTCCCTCATTCTGGACATAAAATTAATGCTAATCGTTGGTTTTTCTTAGCAACCTCCCTTTCTATGGTACACCACTTCATAGATTGTTTATGAATGCATCCATACATGTGGATGTTGGTGAGGTTGATACAATGCCCTGGATTCTGCAATATTATGAAATCATATATTTTTCAAGTGTGTGGGAAACTGAGCAAGTTGTTGCTGTTGATCATACTATCAATGATATGAGCTTGTGTGACTAAGCATGTTGATGGATCATAGCTGGGAGATTATTCACAGATCAAATTTAAGGACCTTACTATGATGATTTTGATAGGAGCCAATTTCATTAAATGGCAAACAATATCTTTGGGCTAATGAATGGGCGATGGTTGGGGAACTTGGATGCACAAGACTGAAGTTTTTGAAACTGTCATGAAGCCAGGCACTAATGAAGGTGTGGTCAAGTACACATCCATGTGTTTCAGTGGCTTCCTGTCTATGAAGGGAGATGGTTGATCATTTAGGTTTGAGATTGCAAATCCCCACAGCTTGGGTGCTGATATTGGCTGTGGAGTATTTCATTCTCTTTATTATTGTTCTCTATTTTTTTTTAATGTTATGATAAAACAATAATTCCGAGGACAGCCAAATTTATTAACAGGTTATATTTAACTCTTACAATTCTAAGAAGTATTGAAATGTTTGTTACGAGTGTATCTCCATCTAAACATATCATAGCAACTCATTGCTGATTGTGCTGTAGTAGCTTGTCTCAACACTCTTGAAGATTCCTTCTGGATGAGGTCAACTTGTTTTACTGATTTTTTACCTCAGGTTGTGATGTCATTTCATGAATGTGGAGGCAATGTTGGTGATGATGTATGTATTCCCCTGCCACACTGGGTGGCAGAAATTGGACGAAGTAATCCTGACATTTTCTTCACTGATAGAGAAGGCAGGCGCAACCCAGAATGTCTTTCATGGGGAATTGACAAAGAACGAGTGTTAAGAGGCCGTACTGCTGTTGAGGTACATCCTCGTGAATATGCTAAATTTTCTTTGCAAGTATCCATGTGAATATCTGCTTCTGTGATAATCATTAAATTTTCTTAGACACTTGCATAAGCTAAATACAAGGATATATTATTCCATTTAATTATATTTTTGAAGTTGCTGTTTTGGTTATGGCTAGCATTTTGAATGTATATGATGCTGAATTCAAAACTGGATTTTATGTGTGTTCCTAATTGCAATGATCAGAACATAGGTGATTTGATCTGTTGCTTTCATGTAATTTGGAAATTTGAGCCGGATTATTTTTTGAGGCTAGTAAATTTGGTGTTTTATCTCTATGGTTAACTAATGTAGGTGTACTTTGACTACATGAGAAGCTTCCGAGCAGAATTTGATGAATTTTTTGCTGATGGTATCATCTCTATGGTTGAAGTTGGACTTGGTCCTTGTGGGGAGCTACGGTACCCATCTTGTCCAGTGAAGCATGGCTGGAGATATCCTGGCATTGGTGAATTTCAGGTAATCTTTTAGCTTTGTAATTAGCGATCTTCTTTCTTACTGATGTAAGCTTTCATCATCCATATTTGCTTGCTACAACTTTACAAGTTACTTTGATCTTTGAGGTTTGCAACACACAAAATCCATACATGCAAACTTGCTGATGGCTTCCAACATTTGCACTCACAATGCTTCTGGCCTTCAGAGTTGCTGCTGAGGCAGCATGCTCCAGCCACTTGTTTTGCCAACACCATGCAGCCTCTCTTCTTTTCTCTTCTTCAAAATGCAAAAACTGAAAATAGAAGTCAATTTACGAAGTCTTTTCAGAGTTAACTTGGACTCAAGTTGATTTTCTGATTTGTATGCCCATTTTGTCGAGGTACTTCAGAGAAGTGGAGTTGGACTTGAATGTTAAGCAGAGTTTATAGATTTTAAGAAACCAGTTAGCTTAAAAATATACTTTGCAATATGACTTGTTCTCAATTTTTCATTTTGTAACTAGTAATGAGAAAACAATAAGTACCATTAGGTAAATTGGTTGCTCCACATTATGTGAATTGATTGCTTGATTCTTTCATCTATTTTCTCAACTTGTCATGTCAATTTATCTTTTAGTATCTCAGCATGGTTAAGAAAAAGGCCCTTATTTGCAGTGTTATGATCAGTATTTGCTGAAAAGCTTAAAGAAGACAGCAGAAGCAAGGAGACATCCTTTCTGGGCTAGGGGACCAGATAATGCTGGTTTCTACAATTCCCAGCCACATGAAACTGGTTTCTTCTGTGATGGAGGGGACTATGATGGGTATTATGGCAGGTTCTTCCTTAATTGGTATACTAGGATCTTAGTTGATCATGGTGATCGGGTACTTTCTTTGGCAAAGTTAGCTTTCGAAGGCACTCAAATTGCTGTGAAGGTGTGTCAGCTTTTCAGAAATTTCTTCTAATTTTGAGGCTTGTTTATCTAAGATTGCTATCTAGAATTGTTTCTGTCTTTCTCTGTTTAACTGCTTTGGTCGTAATTTTAGTTCATGCTCACTTCAAAATGCATTTTGAATTTGAAAACTACGTCTAAAAGTTATTTAAATAGTTATGCTTGATCCACTCTGTTTGCTACATTTTAATTGGCGAGCAGCTATCAGGTATTCATTGGTGGTACAAGACAGCCAGTCATGCTGCTGAATTAACTGCTGGGTTCTACAACCCATGCAATCGTGATGGCTATGCTGCAATTTCAGCAATGCTAAAGAAGCATAAAGCTGCATTAAACTTCTCGTGTTCTGAATTGCGGATGGTAGACCAGCAAGTGGACTTTGCAGAGGCACTTGCAGATCCTGAGGGATTAGTATGGCAAGTAAGAAAGCTACTGCTCAGCTTCAACATCTCCTAAATTGAGCCTTTCATTTTAGAAAAATAGGTTGTCTTTATAAAAGCCTTTTCTTTTGGCCTATTTAAAAATTTTGGAAGAACATAATGCTATATCTTGCTTCAGATACGCTGGTTTGAAAGTGTGTCTATGAGCATTCTAACTGTCTATTTCAGGTGCTGAATGCTGCTTGGGAAGTTGGCATTCCAATTGCTAGCGAGAACGCTCTTCCATGCCATGATAGGGTCACATATAATAAGATTCTGGATAAAGCCAAACCATCGAATGATCCAGATGGAAGGCATTTTTTGTCTTTTACTCACCTCAGGCTCAGCCCACTTCTAATGGAGAGACAAACCTTCATGGAATTTGAACGCTTTGTCAAGAGAATGCATGGTAAAGTACTAGAGCAACATGCAATTATTTTTTAAATTTTGAGTCTTTTTAATGCTATTAATTTTTTCCCAATGACTCATGCTGTCTTCACAATGCTGTAAATTTTAATCCAATTACCCGTGCTAATAAAAAAGAATGAACCCGTTTACCTATTGTGAGCATCTATTTGGTGGGCAGGAAGCTAATAACTGAGGGAAGGGGGTGAAAATAGAGGGTGACTGATTTCTTTATCTAAAGGTTCTGGATGCTTCAATGCTTGCCAGAATCCGAGGAATAACAAATTTGGTGCTACCAGCATGAGTTTCACTGATTTAGGTAATTTGCACCAGTTTTCTGTTTCATAAACCGGGAGATGACTTCAAAAGGTTCCGCCACCAGTGCCCTGTGTGAAGAACAGACAAGTCATAGCCTGCTCTCATTTTCTGGCTAGTAGAACAAAAAAAAAAAAAAAAAAAGGAAAAAAAAGAGGGCTTTATTTTCAGGCACAGCGTTCAAGCTGAATCTGTTAGACGTTGATAAATAACCAGCCCTTCAAGTTACTTGAGGTTTATCTAGTCACATAAAATTCAAAATGAATGTGGCAGGGGGCCATTTGGTTAGCTCGCTGTTGATGATATTTAGCACTGATGGATGCATTTTCAGTCGCGATTCAATCTGAATGTGTTCGATTTCCATTGCAGGGGAGGCAGTTGTCGAACTCAAGGTATAGCAGGAGGAGGAAGGGCATCCAGATTTGAGTAGCATTTGTTTTTCTCCCACATAACAGATGGGGGTTTACCGTAATGTACATCAGTGGAGTAGTAGTTTTTATATGATAACTAGGGAATAGTATCGAAATAGTTCTAACACCTCTGTAAATGAAATCTCAAACTCAAAACAGTCAGGTTCTCCGCTACCGCTAGATTCGAGCTTCCTTTTATGCTTGTGTTGGAAACTTTCTGGATGGACAAAACTGAAACTTCTGGTGTGCAGTTCAGAAGCTTGAAATTATTAATTCATTAGCTGTACATCTCTTTCCTTCTCATTTTCAATCGCATCTTCAATCGCCTTTGTAAGTTTCCCCTCAAGATCCTTCTAGCCAGCTACTTCCAGACCGTCACCTTTGCTGAAGGCCAGGTATCTTTGTAATCTCTAGACGTGCTCGCACAATAGGCTGCCGACAAGTTTCTGTTTACTATGATCTCGCCACGCCTGAAGGTGGGCAACATATTCTTTCCTTGTATATTTTATTACCCGTGGTTTAAGCAGACAATCCCATAGGCCATCAAAATACAATCGAATGAGGAATTGAACCTATTTGGCTGACAAATGAAAGAAAGAAATTTGAAGGTAAATTACAAAGAAGAAGAAAGGATAGTCTAGGTGGAAGACTTCTTGAACACCATTCGACCAGATTCATCCACATCAAAAAGACGCTCTATAAAGTTGTCCCATCGCTCCCTCATTCTCTTAAACGACATCAGCGAACCTGATCCACCTGAGCTGCCAGAACTCTCCCCTTCTTCCACTTCAGCAAAGGTTCCGTAAGAAGGAGAGTAGGATGACTGTGGGATGTCCAGAGCAATAGCTTTCCGAAGTGCTGCCTCGTATTCTTCACTGTGCTCACGTGCAAGAGACTCCTGCCGCTGCATCCGTTGTTGTGCTGGAATTTCCATGATCCGATCTTTCTCCAGCATCAACTGACAGGGAAAACGGTGTTTCAGTTTTGTCAGCAAATGTAGAAGTTAATTCTCAATCCCCGATCATCTAATATAACAAAGTACACAAGAACCACATGACTGACTGTCACTGCCTTTATAATACATAAAAAATGGAGCCACAAGATCCACTTGACTGGCACAGCCTTTATCATAAACAATGGAGCTATAGATATGGCAGGTCTCGGGGATTTCATGAGAAACTTGCCACGGATTGGCCTCTACAAACATTCCAGATGCTGCTATTTTTTGCACTACAGAAGTTGTGAAAAAAGCTGACTAATTTCCCTAGGCTGGACAAACCAAGGTTTTTTTTCTTAAAAATTAAAATGGCTCTACAAGTTTGGTTCATGACTCAAACTAGACCAGTAATGAAAGTAGTCTCAATCCTAGCCCCAACTCACACTATACTTGCCAAGGAAGAAGTTAGGCTTACATCAACAGCCCTTTGAGATTCCCTCTCTAACCAGATAATGGTGTGATCAGAAGTCGCGTTGCATGAAAGAACTATGTGCTCGAAGCGCCTGTCCACAGGGACTGCTGTTCTGACAACTGGAGGAAATCTTCCTATCCTGAAACCAGAGTGTAAAGGTACTGTCATTACAATAAGATAATAGCCAACAATCTAAAACACAGAAATTCTCATAAATAAAGCTCCAGAAATCAAAATTGAGTGGCAACCAGCACATCATGGTGACAACTGACCACTCTTTTGCTCATAAAGTATTCAATGCTAATAATCAGTCACTCTTTGAGCTGCTGTTCCTAGCACATGCATGAAATGCTCCCCTGCATGGGGAAAACACTGGCATCTCAAATGGAAGAGTGCATGCACAGCCCTCAATGAATGTTGGTTTCAGGATTCCATTTTTAATCCACTCTGGCTTTGAGGAAGAGCCTATTAAGTCTGTCTTTGATTGCCCATTAGTATTGCAGGTCAAATTGGTAAGCATAACCCATACCATCATCAAGACTCATTATTTCTATTTTAGCTCTTCCCCCGCCGATTACTCTTATTTCCCAGCAGGTGAATCCTTCTTTGTATCCCCGCATTTTCAAGTTCCTTCAGAAAAGGGCATAAAAACACCTGGCCAGCTACTTTGTTAGGTGCATGTAAAATTGCACCAAAATACAGCTGAATTTACCTGAATGGCTTCCTCTCAACAATATGGTATAGGCGGCCAGGTGCATATAGCCGCCTTGGATCCTTAAGCATCTTCTCCTCGAGAGTGCAAGTATCCTTCAAGCACATTAGGCAAAGCAGGCAAGGCAAACTGTCCAAAACACAAAAAAATCAGCTTACTATCTTGTCTAAAATGAACTCCATGAGAATACATGATCGTTGTAACAAAGACTACATGTGCAAGCATAAGAGTCCATAGATGACTATCAGCGGTTTCCTCAACTAGCCCAATGGAAAAACTCTGTTTAAGTTTATTTGCAAAGATGCACTCCTTGTTTGCGAAAAGCATAATGACCAGTTTGATTTTTTCAAAGGTCTCAAATTTCAACATCTTTTCCATTAGAATATATGCCAGGATACTAGATGCCATAAAAGAAAAAAACAATATAAATAGTTATGAAAAAGGTGAGTAAGACATACTATCTTTTACCAGAAAATTGATTTGTAAACATCTTCCAGAGCAGTAGTTGTCCGAGGTAAGAAATCATCCTGGTTCATTCAGTAACTCATATTAGAACAGAGCACATACCACCATTCCTAGGCACAGAGAAGGAGAAATTGACATACTAGAAGTCTAAAGTATGAAGCTCTTTGCTTGTTCCGTCAAATTCAGAGTTTGGCAGCAGGTTAAAATTGTAATAAAAAAGACAGATTAAAATGTTAATCCTTCACGTAATTAGTTTTCAAACCAACAGGGTTCCTGATTCTCATAATAAGCTGATGTTTCAACATGCTTTGGAAGCCACTTTGACCAGGTCTTATTCATTTCAGTAAAACCAGAAAATGCTCCTACCACCATTCTCATCAAGACCACTCATCATCATCATTTTTGTTGGTGTTTCCAATCGACTGATGAATTCAAGATTTAAACTTCACCACAATCCATTTTGACAAAATTTTAAGCACCTTTACTTGATTTCAAATATAACTGGAAGCACAGGGAAGTCCTACCTGAAGCACGACAGAATTGATAACATCAGCATATCTCACTGCCAAATTCAGTGACACGCATCTAGCAGGAGCCATGGCAAAGCATCTGATCCTCTTCCTCTCAATGGTCCCGAATTTATCCCGATTCTGAACAGCATACATTGCTATCAATGACACTATCCCTGCACCTAACGAATGTCCAGCAAAAGTCAACCTATAATCTGGATTCATCTCAACCAAATCCCTCAAAAGCTCACATTCTGCATCAAAAATCCACTTTGCAGCCTTCAAAAGCCCATTATGCACGTAACCACCATCAAACTTGGTCTGCCCCAATTTATTATCAAGTAAAACTGCATAATCACTTTCCTTTGCCAAATTAAGCCCTCTAATAGCCAACACTATATCAAAATTATCATGATCCAGGTAAATCATATAAGGAGTAGCACATCCCCCAGTTTGTTCATAAGTTCTCTTCACAATTACCCAATCAGGGTTAATACCATAGCCACCTGGCGGTGCCCAAAGTGGGTGCCGAAGATCTTCTTCATAGACTGATAGGATTAGGCGACAAAGACGAGGCACGGGCTCAAATTCTTCAGCTGTGGCTAAGCCCCAGTTCTCACTTTCATAACCAGCGGTGTAAAGGCATTTTTGCCATAGCCAACGAGCACAGCCAAGGCAGTACACACATTCAAGAATTGGAAGGCCACAGAGGATTGACATGGAGGCCTATGATTCAAGCATGATAATATATCCATCAAGAAACATGACTCAAGTGAGACCGACACATCAATGAATACAGGGAACTCAAATTTTTAGGAAAAAAACCCAAGTGGATTTAGAAAACAGTCAGATTATACTTCTTATTGAAAAATCAGTAATCAAAACATCAATATGAAGAAAATATACATACAAGACATATCTCAAAAGCTTAGGAATGAAGTTATTCATCTAAAAAAACTGAGACTATGAGCGACCATCATATATACAACAAACAAACTTTAAAAAAAACATGAACCCTTATAAAAAGAACACTAAAAAAGTGTTAAATACAAAGAATTGGTAGGTGTTAGTGTATCATGAGTTGCAAAGAGTTGGGTTCTTTAGAGATGCTACTTTTGATTGGTAGGTTTAGACCACAAATGAAAGGGAAAGAAATAGTAAAACTAAGAAATAAAACACAGCGATGCAGGTGGAGATATGAGAGAGACCAGACATCTTATTGGATGGTTTACCAGCTAGTCAAACCCATTTCCGTGTAGAGTGAGGTGGCCTTGCAAGAATCTACCCTGTTTAATGCTTTTAGATGCGCAGATTTTATTCAAGTTTCTTTCTTTAATCATTGGAGTCTGTCCGTCTAGCTGTTTGACCTAACGACCGCTGCTCTTACAGCATTGACGGTTAGTGAGGTTCAAGTATTGGGGCAAGTCCTAAAGAAGAGGGCCTGATTGATTTTTTTTGAGAGTTTTTATTTAGAAATATATTAAAATATAATTAATTTTTAATATTAAAACATTAAAAGATCTAATAATATTAAAAATAAATTAATATGAAGTAAAAAATAAAATAAAATATTTTTAAATTTGTTCAAAAATGTTTTAAAATATCAAAACAAACATATCTTAGTCTAGCTAAATATATTTATTGTTTTTAAAATTAATTTGTTTTTTTTATTGAAACAGTAAATCATTCATATTCTAACTAAATGTATTTATTGTTTTGATAATCTTCTCTTGTATTTGGCTCCAAGATTGTATTTGAAAAGCAAATGTGAGAGCAACTGTGAAATACCTTGTTAATTATCATCTGAGAATCTATATACTTGTCTAATCCTTATTTATTTACTATATGTTAATATAGAAGGTAAATAACATAAAGAGCAAGTATTTAATATATCTAATTGATGTAACAATTCCAAATTTCTTCTTTTTTACCAAGTGAAAAACTAGGTTAGGAAGAAATAAATTCAGCTTAATTATTGGTTGTTAAAAGTTGAATTTAATCAAGGCTATATTTAGAATATAATAAATAAAGTAAACTCGGAACATTTTTATTAAAATTTAAATGAGAAATCTGGAATAATCTGAAATTTTAAACAATATAAAATTTATTTTATTTTATATTACTTTAAATAATATAAGGTACTGAATATTCTAGCTAGAATGGAATGAAATTAATAAAATTAATTGAAATTATAATCTTATTATCATCACTATCATGAGGGTTTGAGATTACTGCTTCAAGAGTATATTAAATAATTTATCTAGAAATTAAGCAATACCCTCTCAATTTTGACCTTAGAAAAAAAATTAATTTTGGATTAAAACAGCTACTATTTGTGTGTTTTTTACTTACATTAATAATATTGGATACATACAAGCGGGTTAGATTTCTTATCATAAAAAAAAAAACAAGAAGATAAATTTAATAATTTATATTAAAAAAAGGAAATAAACACAAATTAACCTATTTGAAATTAGACTTTTTTTGTTGTTGCAAGATATGGTTTTAAACCAACCATCATTGTTTTTTTTTTTTTTTTAAAAAAGAAATATTAAAAATCACTATAAATTAACTTATTTGAAAAATCCTGCAAAGAATGTATATAAACTCATCAAGATCCATTGAATATTGTTGCCTTTGCATTTTTTTTTCAATTTTTTTTAAATGAAATCGAAGAGAGATTTAGATAGATAAGAAAGGGCGAATAAATTTTCTTTATTTGGATTGATAGGTTTCTTTTTCTTAAGTCATTGATTAATATACATTAATATCATCAACTCAAATCATCAAATCCAAAAAATCATCAATCTTGTTAGGAAATTAAATGGAAACAATCCCTTCACTAAATAGCCAAATTAATTTAATTATTGTGAATTGTCTTTTGAAAATATTCCCTTCTAACTTATTACCTTAATTATTTAATAGTTAATGCCTTATTAATGTGAGAGGATTAGAAAAAACTTTTTGAGTTGTGAAAATAATGGATTGAAAAGTGATTTTAGGTTTGATTATAAGGTTTTATTTTTCATGATTTTAAAGTGATTATTTCTTCATATAAATATTATTTTTAAAAAATTAAATTAATCATGATGATCACCTGGTTATTATTGTAGAAATGATAAATATAAAATAAAATATATCATCTACTACTTATATTGCTAATTTCTTGCTTGGCTAAATGAATCAATCTTGATTTACTATATCATAAGAAATTATTTCAATATGCAACAAGTTGAATTAATCATATTTTAGGTTTGATACTTACATCAAAAAAAAATTCAAAATTAAAAACAATTGTTCCATTTTATAATTTTCATCATCTTAAAATAAAAAAATTGAAGAAGGAAAGAACTTAAAAATATGCTTTTGAGGCATTCTAGCCATTTGACACATCTATTTCATTTTTCTCAATTATTTGTTTTTATTGAATTGATGTTGACATTATTTAAAAAAAACACACAAAAATAAAATAAAAAAAAAACATAAAAAGTTACAATAAGGAGCAAAATGAACAAGTGAACTAAAGTGCAGGAAAAAAAATAAAGAATCAAAATAAAATTATGTTACTAAGGACTAAGTAACTAAAAAAAATGACAAAAATATTTGGATATAAATAAAAAGAGAAACCTTAGCCACCATAAGAAGAGATAAAGAAAGAACAAGAATGAGAATATGAAAAACTTAGCCACCTATGACACAAACCAACCCCCTAAAAAAACCCAGCCTATTCTCCTCTATTTATTGTTTCCTCCACAAAACTTTATCCATTATAAAAGAACAAAAAATAGAAAGTAGGTGAAAGAGAAAAGATAAAGTGAGGTGGAAATTTAGAAGAAAAAAACCCTTAGAAAACCCTACTCATCTTCTCTTCTACCAAAACTCAAAACAAAACCAAGAATCCTAGCCATATCTCAACTAGCTTTACTAGATTTCGACTACTGTAACAACAACCATGACCAACCACCACCATAACAACAACCATTAGCTCTCTCTCATCTATTTTTACTGCCTGACCAACTTCTACAACCTTCTCTTATCATAAAACATCAAAATAATAAAGAAAAAAAAAGTTGTCAGAGAAAGAAACAAAATATTATTGAAACTTCTAGACGTTAAATCTCTCTCACCAATTAGTGATGACTGACATCACCACAACCAGGAGAAAAAAGAAAAAGTGGTACAATATGCAAATATATCCATGTGCCTTATCTCCCCACTGTTAAGCCCAATGACATGTCTAGAAAAGATAACATTATAAGTAAAAATGACCAAAACTTTCTAGCCATCAACATCCTTTTCTAAATAAAGGTGACTTGTACTATCACTAACAAGAAAAAGTGGTGCATCCTACTGATATAACCATACATCTCCTCTTCTTATCATTAATTTAAAAGACTTGATGTAATTTGAGTTATCGCTGCTAACTTTTTCAGCATTATTTCACCATTTTCATCTATAATTTCTTACTCACCTTAGCTACTCTAAAAGGTCCATTTTGAATCCTAAATGATTTTCAAATTATTATTTTGGTTTATGGTTGGTTTGGAAGTGTATTATGAAATTTTTCTGAGATTGATTGCATATATGTATGTGGATATTCGAATTTCCCGTGTGCTTAATTTTCATGCATGATGTATGTATATGCATTTAAATGTGTTTTCAAATATTTTTGGTTTTTTGTTGTCTTTATTCATTTAGGTTGAATCCCTGAAGCTTGCATTTTACTTATATTTATGTTATTTATCATTTATTTGTGTCATTTGTGCATGAATTTCACACTCATTCATACATTTGCTTTAGGTTTTATAGCATATTCGTAAATCCCAATAAGGGTCTAAAGGCCAACATTCAAATGCTTTTACAAGTATTTTTTTTTTCAAACCATGCTTGTTTAATTTCCAAGTAAAACTTTCAATTATCAATATGTTATTCACTTAAAATGTCTTAAGTAAATGAACTTATAAGAATTCATTACCTTGTATGTTAATTGAGACTAGCACCTTATCTTATATTTGGTTTTTAAAAATTAAAACCTTTTTTTGAAATGCATAAGTCAAAAATGCATCAATGATTCCTAACATAAATGAACCTTTAAAGTCACTAACAAAATGGTCCATTCATGTGATATAAATAACTTGACTCATGAAAAAATTGTTCTATAATAATAGTTATGTATTTATAAGTCTTTATCAATCAATTTACATAAGTACTGGTTAGGGGAAATACTTTAAAATTGAGTAATAAATATAATTGTTAATACAGCAACACACTCTAAAACAAATGAACCCTTATTCAACAAATCATGAGTGAATCTGTTACAATAGGATAAATGAACCATTACTGATTGTTCTCTATAGATATTAGTTGCATAAATAGATATTTAAAACCATGCTTTTTATGTTTAAATTTGGGCTAATTGAGTCCTATATATAAGTTCATCCTAGTTATTCATTGACGTTACTTGAAGAAATCACAAATTATTACAAGCCTCGATTATAAGTAAATGGCTTTAAATAAACCAATTTACTAGTTGTTATTAGAATGAATGAACGGTCATCAATCGTCATTATGATAGCAATTGAGAGTGGCAAACATGAACAAGACTTTAGAATAGATAGGCTTAAGCATAACCATCCACCTTATATCTAAAGTTTAATTTATTGTAATAGACTTATTCTTATCTTTGTAGATAGACCAATGATATATTTTGCACAACAAGCCTATTAGGAATAGAAAACAAGTAATAATGCATCTTACCTTAGGTAAAATGCTATAAGGTGATGACATGTTTCTTTTAGTATAAATAATTTCTTATCTTAAAACTCTGAAAGATTAGTTAAGATTTTTAATGATTATGATACTAAATAATGATTTATTTTTAGCATATATGCCTTCTGAGATCATTTCTGCCTCTCAAACCAAAAAAGCCTTTTCTTTAGAAAAGAAAATGGGTCACTATAATGTTGGATATGATACTCCTATTATTACACTAAGATAATTTCTCATTAAATTGTATAACTAATAAAACATAAATATATATGTTTTAAAATAACAGAAATATTGAACACACATAGCAGTTTATGACATAAAATTATCATATACGCATTGTAGACTTGCCATTACTTTAGTCAACAATGCTAACTTCCTCAATTTTCTTCTTTGAAAAAATAGTATCTTGTTATTTTGTATATAAAAAAATCTCATATAGGTGGTTGAAGTATAATTGAATGAAAATTAATTTTGGAAATAAAAAGTTAGATCAAGTTAGTTGTAGGATTTAGATTGTAGATTTGACAAATTAATCCGGTTCATTCAAGTCTTTTTCCTCTTATTTTAATTCATTAATTTTGTTTTCAATTCAATCATTTGATTTGACTCCATTAAAATTTAAGAATTATAATTTTTTTTAGTTTATTATGATTTCATAATTTGGATCATAAATTTAACTAATTAATTTAGGTTTATCCTTGTTAGTTTAATATGTAATCATTTTAATATTTTTATAAGAAAATATCATTCAATATGTGCCATATTTTGAATATATATCGACATAATTCCTTCAGATATATCACTTTTGGTTTTTATCTATTCAATTATCTTGTACAAGCATTCGTATTTCTGCAATTTTTTATTTTATTTTGAGCTAACATGAAGCTGACTCTTTTGGTGGGACTTGGGAGCAGAAACATAGCTATCTTTCGCATTTTTACACTGTGATGTTATGCGGCACTGGCTGCAGCATAAAAAACAGTTGATTGCCTTAAACTTGTCCATAGCTTGCATGCTTATTTTCTTCTTGCGGGGGATCTTAACAGTAAGTACAACCCGTGATGCCTAATCTTTGGATAAAAACCTTGTGCTTCCCTTCCTGATTCATGATTCATGATTCATGTAACAATTGCAATATGTCCAAGTAGAAGCAACGACTATTTGTCATACTCTGTTATCCCTTCCTGCTTGGTAGGCACGTCGTCTCTCTAATAGTATGTGCCACATGAAATTAGTGAAAATTCTCCCACGTCCAGTCTCCATCTCAAGTTATCAACGGGTTCTGCAAGAAGCAGTGAATCATCCTTGTTCTCTAGAGTCTAAAGACAAATTGATCCTATAAGTTCTTCAAATTTCTGGCTTTCTTCTTGTTCAGAAAAGAAGAAAATTTGTATAAATTACGAAATAAAGGAGAAGATGAGTGTACAGTTCAATTGAAATATTTGTTCTCAGTTCGTTGTCAGGTACCGATGATGCTTATGTTTGCATCAATAATGCCTTTTCCTTCAAAGTTAATATATGCGCGCGCGCGCGCGTGTGTGTGTGTTTAATCAAGTTTTAGATCATCTTGTCTTACCTTTTCAGTCCATCATCTTTAAGAGAGAGACCTTTATCAAGTTTATTTAGTGATATGTTCAGTCATTACACATGTAATCAATTTGCACTTCCTGTATGCTTCACCATATGCCATAGGTGCTCTTTTGAGATGGGTTGGGCATTCTTACTATAGAACACATGCACAAGCTCAGTGGAGGTTTTGAAAAAACCTGACCCAGCATTCGTGGTTTTGAGATGAAGCATAGAGGATAGCGGTTGTAGATTGTACCCTGCTGAGTCAGTTATTTGAGAAGAGGGAACCTTGCCATAAGCTCTTCTTTTAAAGAGAAAATAGATGGGTTGCACTTGCATAATATATTTCCTTTATCTAACGTTTTTATGGGCTCACTGTCCTTCTGATGGAGCATAACAGCTAAACTGATATTACATGTGGTTCATGTTTGTCTATACTCTTTTAGTGCCAATTACGCACGAAGCTCAACGAATACGTGATGGGAAAAGCTTCGCTACCCGAAAAGTTGGTGCAGTACAGAGGAAATAGTGTATTCACATTGATGGCTTCATTTCAGGTAATCCTGCTGTCTTTGTTTTGCACCGAATCTGTATTCTGACAAACATTTTCAGTGAGATGGATTTGGCAATGGTCATCGATTCTGTGGCCACAATCCGAAGTTTTAGGTTGTTACTTGGGTATGTTTTTGTAGGGAAGAAATGCGACCTATGGTAGAAAGTTAGTGGATAAAACATTGAAAATACCGGATAGCTACGTTAGCACTCTGCTATGTTCTTCAAGAGCTTTCAACATTTATTGAATTTTCTGTTTTACATGGTAAGGTTTTTAAGCTAGCTGAAATCACCCCCTGTCCAAACTTGCTTGAAATCGCGAATGGTTAGAAAAGACAACTGAGTTGAAGCTGTTAAACTTTGATCCTGAATCTTTGATATTAGTCTTGTCATCAATAGAAAATTGTAAGGGAGATTTAAGCATCACTACTTCCATTAATCTATGAGGAATTAAAATAGAATTAGGTGCATACCGAGTGTTAAATAATAAACAGTCCTTGTGCAAGAGGGAATGTTACTCGTCTCCACCGCACCAACCACTCCGTTACTTATTTCTAGCAACCATTTTCTTTGCTGAGCTCGCCGCTCTTGCCTAAGTCTGTTGTTGTGGAGATGTGGCAGAACCGGCTAATTTCGTGATTGGGGCTACAATTTTTTTTTTTGTTTCTAGCAGGGTTTTTTTAGTAAGATGATCCGCCATGGGGTAGGTTTTAATTTAGTGGTAGAATCCTACAAAATTAGTGCTAGAACCACTTTTATGCCAAGTGGTTATGGCCCTGTGGCACCATAGTGGTACTGAAGGCGTGAGTGTAAATCTGGGATCAATGCTTAAGATTCTGAAGCTGAAACGTGGCAGATTTTTGACGAATAAACCTCGCCCGAATGAGGAAAAACATGATATTTACCTTTAATCAGTGCTTTGTGAAGTTATAGTTGAAGAAGCTTTTCGAGATTTGTAATTGGATTAGCAGGTAGGAGAGGTGATCAATCAGTGGCAGGGAAACTAGACAGCTCCTGATCTGGGAAACTAGGATCCGAAGTTATATAGAAGTTGCATTTTTTATTCATTGTGTAGTATAAATTGAGGGCTTCTAAGTAAATAATTTGTAAATAATGTCGAGTTCAATGAGTTTCTCTATATCAACATATTGGGAACTTCCATAAATGTCTTTGATGGTGTCTTAAAGCTGCTATTGGCTCTGTGTTTTGTTCTTGTTCTTTCGATATCAATCTCCAGCTCAGTTCTGCTGATAGCTGCCTCCATATGAAGCTTGCACAGAGGCTGCACATAACAGGTGCTAATTAAATCTTGAACTTTAGACAGGACAGTAAACCAACCCCTGAGAAAGGTATTTCTTTCACGCCTATGATGAAAATTGATTTTATAAGAATTGTTCAAGCTAATATTTCATTATCAGTCATACCTGGTGCAGTTCTTTGCTTAAAGACAATGCCCCTTTCCCTTAATTTCTGCCTGTCTTACAAAACTGGCAGCAAATAAACTTATATTTCTGACTTCCTTGATTATGAGCTTAGCCTTGTAAGATTATTATTATTATTTTTTTATTTGCAATCATTCAAGAATGAAACCGATGTTCGGTTAAAGTTAATTTTAAGGAAAAAAGAACACATGTTTGTCCACCAGCAATTACCAAAACCAACCATATCAGCTGTGCTAGAACTTGTAACAAAATATCATTTTAATTTAATAATTTAAATTATTAATAATATTTTAAAATATAATATATATTATTCTTTAATATATTTTTTAAATAAAAATTTATTAAACTTGAAACTTGTGTAAATTTATATTATTTTATACTTAATTTTTATTAAATAAATAAATATAATAAAATTTAAACTCGGGATTACTTGGTTATCAAAGTTCTAATATTATATTAAAAAATAATTTTAATTCATTCAATAATTTAAACTGTAAAATTTTAAAAAAATAATTTATATTATTTTTTAAATATAATTATAAATTGTTATAGCTTCCAGTACAGTACTCTATTGGATATTGAATTCTGATATCTCAGCTTATGCGGATGGAAAAGCTCCATCAGAAACTCCTTATTAATCCTCGTTTTCCAAGGTATGAATGCAATTATTTAAAAACTTTTCTGTTAAATAAAAATCATTCCACATATATATATATAAAAGCTAAAAACACTAAAATAAATTATTTAAAACTCATTCTTTCATCCATTAAACTTTTCCCCTCAATGATTTTTTAAAAAAACAACCAAAATTAATAATATTAAATATATTAAAATAAAAATAGATTGTTAAAAATAACTTTTTTTTTTCTTTAAATGCACAGAAGAAACCATATTTACACTGTTAAAAAGCCATATCAACAACTTAACTCTTCTAAATAACTTTTGCCAATTAAAAATGCTATTAACTTTTTATAGTTATTTGGAATTGCCTATGATGTCTCGGGTATACGGCCAGACCAACTACACAGACTACAAGAATGCATTCAATCCGCCATTTTTCCAACAGGCAAATCAATTGTTTGGAGATTACAATCATGTCCAGACAGCCTGAATGTAGCTGATGGGTAAATGAGAACCTAAACAACAAAGGTGGCAAGACAATAGCTTATCCCATCTTGCAATTAAATAATTATTGCATCAAGTCGATGCAAGATGTCTTGCTGGAAAGCTATCAACACCTATCCTCCACATTGAAATTGATGCTTTCGGGTAACTGGGGTACAAGGAAAACACCTAAATCCAGGACTGTTAGGCTAATTTGGTTAGCAAGCCCTTCCCTTCCTTTCCGCAGCAGGATCATGGATCTATTGTACAAATAGAAGACAATCATAGACAACCCTACTCAATCACCTTGAAACTTACACCAAATGCTAAAATAACAGCAAACTCAGCTTGTCCTTTTCTTTTTAAAAGCCGGATGTATGCTTCCATTGTACGAATCTAGTTTGTTAATCCTAGAAATACAATCTTTCATCCTCTTTAAAACTACAGGCATAGTAGAGACATTGCTAGAAATTTTCTCTTTCAACAAATGTACTTTCTCGGCAGTCTTTCGGTCTTCTTTTGTTAGTAATGCCGCTCTACTGGATTTGTCCTGTCCTCCTGAATCTCCATAATGTTATGATATCGTCAGTGCAACAATCACAATAAAAAATCTATAAATTTAGAACAAGGTCTCAAAACGAAAGTATGTCAGTATTTTAATTTGAAATTTATATAAAGTCATGCTATCTTATGCTATTAATTAATTTTAATTAATAAAAAAATAAAATTCAAATTCATAACTGTTTAATTATTAAAGATATGATATTAAACTATCTCAAACAAAAAGTTTAAATTATTAGATAAGATAATTTAATAAAAATTATATTATTCCCTAGCAATAGCTCTAAACTGATATTATGTAAAAAAAACTATCTCAAACAAAAAGTTTAAACTATTAGATAAGATAATTTAATAAATATTATATTATTCCCTAGCAATAGCTCTAAAGCCTTGAATGCAAACATCATCATGTCACTTTCTCAAGTTAAAAGTAAAGGAACAAGGAAAACCGGAAAAAACAGTTCGTTCTTTTGGATGAAAAAGAATTGCAATCAAACAATTGCGCATGAACCTCCAAAGAGTAAATATAAGTGCAGTATTGGACGCGGACAACAAGCTTCAAATTATGTCATTTCCTATCATGCTAGTGTTATATTCTATACTTATCACACTAACGAACCAAAGACGTGAAAATCTGACTGCCTCTATTTACATAGAAATCAGCAGAAAACCACAAACTTCATCTTCATTCAGCTCTTAGAACAATGTCTGCCTTCCTAGCTTCCTTATCTTTCCAATTTACATAGAATCCCTCTAAAAATTATTTCCTCTTGATTGGAAAAAAAAAGAAGGCAAGAGCTGACTGAACCACAGTGCATTGCTCGATATAATTCAGCACAGCTTGTAGACGGCACATCCATTGGCCTAAAACTAAAATTATTCATTAACGTTAGGCAATGCAGCATAAATTAACTGATCTCAAATATCATCAACTTGAATTAATTAATTAATTAAGTCGTCGTCAATTAAATACACGACAATCACAATAATAATACTTCCATGATAGTTGTAAATGGCATATCATTCGAGTCCATACCTAAAATTAAAATCTTTAACTGACCTTGAGCAACGGTTTAAGACCTAATCTTTTAACGTACTCGTACAAAAAAACATTAAAATTAAGCTGGCCCAACAACTCATTAACACTTCTAATCAACAAATTTTGCAATTAAGTTAAACTTCAAAAGAAACAGCACACAAATCACCAAATATTTTAGTACCCAAAAACACGAGCACACAATTTCACTTACTTAACCCAGATTACATTTAAAACCCTAAAAGAGAAGAAGATATAACTAACTAACCTGGGTTAAGTTCACCGGAGGGCCCAGGATCCGAGCCGGAATCACAATCAGGTAAAAGGGGTCGTTGCGAAGAAAGAAGCAAAGCGAGAGTAGTTTTGAGTTGATCAGGTAAAGTGGCTCTGTACTCGAGAATCTTCTTTGCCATTTGCTTCACTTGTGTCTCCAACTGCTCCAATTCCTCCGCCTCCTCCTCCTCCGACTCGTCTTCGAATTTGGATTCGGGTTTTTCTGGGCTCCGAATGGTTTGGTTCGGATTGTTAGACGACATGCTTGTTTGGATCTGTAAATGTAGAGTATAGAAGAAGAGCGGAGGAGGGTTTTGGAGGGTATTTTTTGGGTCTTTGAAATTTGAAACAGTTTTTCGAGCTTCCTTTTCTTCTTGTAATTTTTTCGTTTTGGAGGGGTGGGGTTGGTTTTTTCATTTTGAGCGTATAATATAATACCGGAGTAGAGAAGCGGATGTCTACACTGACAGTGACCGCACCACCCAGCCCGATCTACATATGTACGACCGTTAGTTGTATAGATTATTTTTAAAATTTATTTTTAATATTAATATATTAAAATAATTTAACATATATTAAACAAAATTATAATCAGATGACCTTGGTGTTTCCAGCTACCACTATTAATTAATTATTCAAACAATTACATCATTTTTTTATTTTGTAATTAAAATTTACATCCTATTAAAAATTTGTTGTTGCATTCAAATAAAAAATATTCTAATTACATGATTATTATTTTATTCTGACCTTTTATCAATAATAAAAATTAAATTTTTGTTTTCTAATCAGTAATTTATGTAGGGTTTAAGAAAAAAATTTAATAAAGAAATTAATATTTTATTAGATTAAAATTTAATCACTTTACTGTAAAATTTTAAAAAATAAAATGAACTATTTTTTATTTAATATAAAAATATGTCTTAATAATCCTATATATTAAAAATATATTAAAAGAAACAAAAAAAAATTTTAAATTTTTTTTGAAATATAAACTTGGTATTTTTTTAAATTTTTTTTGAAATATAAACTTGGTTCTAATAGATAATTATAAATCAGTTATAATAATCTTTAACTAATTCTTGTATTTTTTTCAGATAAAAATATAATTTTTTTTATAAAAATTAAAATACACATGAAAATTTTAAAAGCTCTCATGCACAAAAAAAAACGCTATTTTTTTTATTTTTAAGATTTTATATGATAAAAAAATATTTTATTTTATAATAAAATCATCAACGTTGACCTAAAAAAATATTTTTTAAATACATCCTTAAACCAAGAATTCTCATTGTAAAAAAATTGCAAGCGAAATAGAGTTTTAACATTTTAATTTAATTTCGACCCGAACAGGACAGCTCGACCGATACATTACCTTCCAGCAACAACCTTTCTACCTCGCAACAACCCCCTACAAAGATCTTCAATAAATCACAACACCCTTGTTCAGCCTTACTTCCTTCTACAACAGTCTCAAAAAGTCTTGTCTTCGCTGTCCTCATATAGAATCATCATATGACAACTAGGTCCCACAACAACATCTTCAAACCCAGGCAACTTCCCCTGATTTTATTGCTTCGGGCAAGCATGCTCTCTTTACTGTTACTGCACCTTCCCTCACTGAGCCAACCAGTTTCACTACTGCTTTGAAGTTTCCAGAATGGCATAGTTCCATGAATGATGAATTCTTATGAAGAATGACACTTGGATTTTAGTTCCCCGACAAACACACATGAATATTATTGCCTTCAAAGAGATCTTTTATAGTAAACAACATGTTGATGGCACCATGGAATGTTACAAGGCACGCTTTGTTGCTAAAGGTTTTCATCAATAACAAGGAATTGATTATAGTGACAGTTTCAGTACTGCAGTGATTAATTAAACCAATTACGACTCGAATTATTCAATCCATTGCAGTTCAATCTCAATGGCCTATACATTAACTTGTTAAAAATGTGTTCCTGCATGGTGATCTCAATAAAGATGCTTACATGACTCAACAACCTGGATTCTCTCATATATACTTTCTTGAACATATTGTCATTTACAGAGAGCCTTATATGGCCTCAAACAATCTTTGCGAGCATGGTTTTCTCATCTCGGTTCCAAGCTTCACTCATTTGGTTTTGTCAGCTCTAAGATATATGCACTTTTATTACTCAACTTCACTATGAATTTGTATTTAAAGATCTTAGCTAGTTAATTAAGTTTCTTCTTGGACGTTGAAGCATCTCCTGGTTCTTATTGCCTAAATCTAAGCCAACAACTCTACATCAATGATCTTCTTCACAAGACCAATATGTATGATGTCAAACTAGTTTCCTCACCAATGGTCTCCACCACAAAGTTATCACAATTACAAGTGCTCCATTCCCAGATCCTATACTGTTTTGCAGTACTGCTGGCTCACTTCAATATCTATCATTCACTTGTCCTGATATTTTCTATGTTGTTAGCTAAGTTTATCAATTCATGCATTCTCCCACCACCGACCATCTGAGTGTTGTCAAACGAATCTTACGCTATTTTAAAAACATAGTTCATCATGGTGTACTTCTTACATGCAACATCTCTCAAATAAAAGCACTTTCTGATGCAGACTGGGTTTACTCTAATAATGACAGACAGTCTACCGGTGGTTATGGCACCTTTGTTGGATCAAATCTCATTTCTTGGAGCTTCCGCAAGCAACCAACTATCTCTTGCAACAACACTGAAGTTGAATATTGTATTGTTGCCAACACCACTGCAAAGCTTCTATGGATACAATCTCTATTACAAGAACTTGGTTTACCCATCTCATTATCACCTACCTTATGGTGCGGCAACATCAGCACAACCTACCTCACCAGCAACCCAATGTCTCATGCATGAACAAACACATTGAAATAGATTTTCACTTTGTCTGTGATCTAGTAGCTTATAATGCTCATGTTAAGTTCATCTCATCACGTGATCAACTTGCAACACCTTCACCAAAAGCACTTCTTGATCCCAAGTTCAGTCTTCTGCATATGCATAAAAAGTGAAAAGTTAATGCATTAATAGTGTGATTTCCCCTTAAAACATCAATTTAAAATGGTCAAAGTTAAAGAATACATAATCAAATAACATAAAAATTTAGATTAACTTAATTAAAAGTTCTTAACATTAGCAAATAAAAAAAAAATTAAGACCAATTTAATTTTTGAGAAAAGATAAGAGAATAATAGAGAAGAAAAAAAAGAAGATTGTATATGCTAACGCATGTGATTTTCATTTTGAGAAAAGATAAGAAAATAATATAGAAGAAAAAGGAGGAGGTTGTATATACTAATGCGTGTGATTTTCACTTAGTTGAGCTTTTGAGTTATGTATATTTATTTCTTACAACCTTGATCTCTATGTAGTATAATCATATCTTTATATAGTAAAATCATAATGGAAAGAGTGTTAACTTTTTATACCCATGATTCGAGTCGTTAAACTAAAATCACTTAACTTAGAAAAATCGTAAAACTTGATTTTCAATAAATTAATTTTCAAATGATGAAATAAAAAAACATTATACAAAATAATCTAAAAAAAGAATTAAGAGAATGAATATCAAATTTGAAATAAAAAAATAAATAAGAGGACAACCTAAAGTTTTTAATTGAAGAAGAAAATGAAAAAGAAAAAAACAAATTCATAAAAAGATCCAAAATAAAAAATCAAAATCAAAAGAAATGATCAGGACCATAATTTAAAAAATAACAAATTACAATTATGGGCTCAAGGATATAATTGAAAATGAATCAAGATTTGATATAAAAAAAGCAAAAAACAAAAATTAAAAATTAAAAAAGCAAGGATCAAAGTTGCAATATCAGTAAATAAAATATCAACTCTGGTATTTTAAATGGCTAGAGCCAATCCTAAGGGGAGGAAAGAAAAAATAAAAAAAATACTAAAAAAAAAATCACTGACAACACACTATCACCCCATATGCAATGAGACATCTCGATGCTTCTATATGCAAGGAGACATCTCGATGCTTCTAATGTCATTATGAAAGTTATCATTTAAATATCAAGATACGCAACATACATTGTTAAAAGATTATAGATGCTTTCCACCCATTAACACGTGCACACAATTGCGAACTTTGATTCTTTTAATTATATTTTGCATATATTAAAATATTAATTTTTTTTTTCAATTAACTTGATAGCAACTAAAAGATAGGATGAAAATATAAAAAAATTTATTAATGTGAGTTAAATAAGTTTTATTTTTAAAGGTAATTTAATTATTTCATTGTATTTTGAAAATACAAAAAATCTTATTTATTCTTTATTAATCTAATAATTACTAATTAATATTATAAAAAAATTATAGTACCATTAATAGCAAATTCATCTATTTGTTTGGGAAAGATTAAATTGGTCATTCAACTGTTTCAATAAACAGTGAATTCTCTACAGTAAACCGTGTTTTTCTCTCCCAATTCGCTTTTTCTAATGTAATGGTAATAAAAAGCCAAGACTTGAAACAAAACGAAACGCTACCGTTAAATTAAAACAGAAGAAAACCCGCCAAAAACAAACTTCCAACCGAAACTCCCAAAACCCTCATCGCTTTCCAGATAAAACAAACGGAGGGGAAAAAATTGTTTGGTTGTTGAGAAAATTTAATGAAGTTATAATTCTCAGTTTTCTCTTCAACCAAACAGTATTTTTATACCTCCTTCCAATCCAATACCTGGAGACGTAGAAATCCAAGTGAATCATTATTTAGACGAGACAGGACACGATAGTAACCCTCGGCTATATCGAATTCAATAAAAAATAGATTTTGGATTGTTGTTGTTAGTGTCGTTAATGTAATCGAAAATGTATTAAATGTCTTCACGTCTATTGTAAGCTTAGCTGGACTTATGCATGTATAATTAGCACTAGTACATGTAATAATCGAAAATGTACTCCATGTATTAGTACTTTCGTTTGGTTTCAATTTCCTTTTGTGTTCAAATTGATTTTCTTTTTTTTTTTTTACTTCGTGTGTTTATTTATTTATTTATTTTTCTGGTCAAAGAGATTGCTTTCTCCGATTGTTTTTGAATCATGGAAGGTTGCAATGGTTCTTCCCTCCCCTCAAAGGTACTCACTTCACCTCTTTTTGTCTTTTAATGTTAATTTATGCGTATTTTGAGGTCTGTTTGATAATTAAATCGATTCTTGAAATGAAGAGAGCTTGTTATCTGGAGTCAGGTACAGATTTTTCCTTTTTAAATTATGCCAAGGGCTTGTAACTAGTATTTAATTTATTTATTTATTCTATATATAATCATCTCATTTTGTGAGTCAAGTTATAATTTTCTTCATTAAATGGACTGAATTCTGTCATATTTGTGACTTATAAGTGTTTTGAGTATGTATTTCAGATAAGTTTCGAATCATTTCGAGGATAAGCATTTACTAGTTTTTGGACTAGGTTTAGTTTGTTTGCATGGTCTATATTAATAAGAATCGAACTTTTTATTTATTATTAACAAGAATTAGTTCTGCATCGAGGAGAGAAAAGGGTTTGTGTTATGGCATTGATCTTTGCAACTGCTGAATCTAGCTTTATCCATCCTTACGTACCTTCACGGAAATGGGGTTTTATGAAGGATTTTCTGTGTATTTTCAAGTTCTATGACATTTACATGCATGCAGTTATGTAAGGCACTTGAAGGAAGAATATTTAGGGAATCATTTTTTATTTTGTTCAAGTTTTGACGGTGGAAAATCATCATACATCCAAGTGATGATCAATGAACTATCTTTTTTGTTGCTTTATATGATCTTTGTGCACTTTATTGAGATTTTGGGTACGATGAAACAAAGCAGCTGATGATCAATGAGCTTTCTTTCTGCTAAGCTTTTCATTACAAATGAAGACAATTTCACTGTGGTTTTGTATATCAGAGGGCTCAATCACAAGCAATCGACTCAGAAGGTCCATATCGGCTGCTTTCTTGTTCAAGCAAGGGCGACAAAGCTGGAGTGCTGCAGGAGTTAGAAAAAGGTGTGGAACCCAATCTGGCCGATTATGATAAGAGAACAGCTCTTCATTTGGCATCTTGTGAAGGGTGTACAGAGGTTGTGATACTACTTCTTGAGAAAGGAGCAGATGTGAATTCTATTGATCGCTGGGGTCGCACTGTAAGTTTTTCTCATCTCTAAACTTGATATCTATATATTTGCTTGCCGAAGAAGACACACTGGCAGCTAATGTGTTTAGGTGTGGAAGGTGTGTGCTAAATGGTAAGGTCTCATTGCTCAAGGCAGTCAGAGCTAGCGGCAGATATATTAAGAAACTAAAACTATGTCTCTATTTTGTTATATGGTTGATAATCACGCTTGCTTGGCACGTTTCAATTGATGCAGCGGAAGCTATCAGGATAATAACAACACAAAAACAGAACAAATTTGAATGAGTAAAAAGAATTACAGATGTGATAAATTCGTAATTTAATTTTTTGAAAATAAAACTAATAAAGGTTGTTTCTTTGGAGGTTTACAAGACTTGTAAATAGATTAGAAAATCTCACCTTTATTAAAAAACAACTAGAAATCCAAAAACACTAAGGAAAATTTAAAAAAAAATCAAGATTAATCATTAAATCCAAAAAAGTCTAAACAACAATTTTAGCCTAATTTTTAGGAGATCTAATAGTTTGATAAGTGATGTAGATTTCATTTTAGTCTAGTGGTCAAATCTCTTAATATCGTTGTTTTAAGATATTAGCTTAATTTGGTATTGTCAGACCTCATTTTAGATCTAAACATGTCCGATTGGCCCATCAAAACATGGTCTTTCTAGGTTAGATCCTCATTTATTTATGTTAGATCCTCACCTTAATGCTCAAAACTTTTAGTTTTTATAAGCCTAACTGCTCCATTCTCTCCAGGTTAGGGAAAACTCATCCTCGAGTTTGATGCTAGGATGATTAACAAATCAAGAAGAAGATGAGGCTAAGAAGCATAATGATATTAGTAGAGAAGAGTCACAGAAGAGAGAAATAATATTAGCAGAAAAGAATAAGAGAAAAGAGAAATGATATTAACAGAGAAGAGAAATGAGATCAAAATTGGACTACAATCTATTCATATCCAATGTGATCCATACACTGTGCTTTTATAGTGATCAATATTAACTACTAACAGATTAATCCAACTAACTCTAATTAACTAACAGAATTCTACAATTAATAGCAGGTTGCGTGTCCTTGACGTTTGCTTTCCCGCAACAACCTTCTTCTTATTGCTATTTCCCACCATTATTCTGCCATCCTGAATCATAACAATACCCCTTTCTTAAAAAGATTCTTGACCCAAGAATCTGCAGATCTAAACAATTAAGGGCTAATATTGAATTATGAAAATTACAATTGAATTTCTGTCAGTTCTTCACACGTTGTGTCTTTAGGAAATGAGTTGGACCATTGAATTAAACCAACACTACAACTCTATTGTCTTTTTTAATAAGCTTCCTCTCTAGTATGGCTACTGGGTAAACCTTGACTCTACCTTCTTCCTCGTTGCCTTCGATCATGTGTAATTCCTTAACATTGCATGTATGCCCCGACATGAACTTGTCCCCACACTTGAAACACTACCCCAGTCTTTGCCTTTGTTCATGCATGGTCTCTGAAACTTTTTGTTTTTGCTAGTTATCATTTACATAATTGGTTTGACGATTACCTATCAGTGTCCCCATTTGCACCACAGCTACTGGCCTGGGCATGAACTTGTTTTTTCTTGCCAACACCTTGTTAGACTCCTCTTGCCATTTAGCTTGATCAAAAGCTATCATCAATGTTACTGGCTTTAATATCTTTAACATAGGTTTGATATCTTCCTTTAATCCACTGATAAAGCTGGAGATATAGTAGGATTCAGGAAGCAATGAATTTAATGAATGCATTAGTGACTTTAACTCCTCAAACCTTTCCACATATTCATCCACATCACCTTTTTGTATTAGCTTGTTAAATTCCTCTACAATGTCAGTTCTATTACCAAACCGACTGTATATGGCTCCTGAGAATTCTTCCCAATCAACAACACCTTCCACTCCACATATGTAGCCTTCAAACCAGATCTCTGTCTTTCCCTCTAGATAAAGAGATGCTAGTTCTACCTATTGCTAAAAAGGAGTTGTATTGAGCTTAAAAAACTTCTTGCACCTCCTCAACCAACCCCTAAGATTATCTCCCTAAAATATTATCAGATCCATTCTTGGAAAGACAACATTATACACCATTCTCTGTTGCTCCTGGCTATAGGTTTGGTCTCCCTTAGCAGGACCTTTTCCCCTTGATAGCATTCCCTCTAGACTGCCCATTGCTGGAGTCTGTAATATTCCTTTGAAAGTGCTTCCCAAATCTTTTCCTGTCATTTGATTAGCAAAGAATGTTTGAAATTGAATTGATAGGGCTTCAATTTGTGCACTAATCTAATCAGTCCTCTTGTTCTGTTCACCAAATTGTTCCTGCCATTTAGTTTGTTGATTGGCCAAGGATTCCTCAAATTCTTGTTGAAGGATCTGCACTCGCTCCTCTAGTTTCTTGCAGTGCTCTTCAATGTTTTTCAGCTTATGATTTTTCATCATAGTTTTAGATCTTAAGTTTTATCATTTATCTTCTGCACTACCTCACAAAAGCCTACCTCACATACCTCTATTTGTCAAGTATAAATTTCTCTCACTCACATCCATCTATCAACTCAAAATAAATTTTCATGAATGTTGAATTACCTAAATATAGCTCTCTAAAATAATCAAACATTATCACCTGTGTACCAACAAGCTCTTCATCTTTTAAGTTTTCATCAACACTTTCTTCTTTATTGGTGCCAACACTATATATTTCCTTTTAATACTTAGGATATATGTATTTTTTCTACCATCATGTACCATAGTTCTATCAAAATGTCATGACCTCTTTAATAAGATGTCGCATATATCTACAAACATCACATCACACAAAACATTATCAAATATTTTTATCTAATGAAAAAGGAAACAAGGTAGTATTTGTCAACAATTACCTCAGTATCTTTATTCAACCATATAACTTGTAAGGTTTATGATGATTTTTAGTTACTGGCTAAAGTTTATTCATTGCCTTCATAAACACTATATTCCCGTAGACGTCACTATCTATTATCAGGTTATAAAATGTCTTTAATGATGCATATAGAATGAAAAATAATAGTGTGCCACCAATCCTCTTCTAAATCTCTATTGAGTGTCAACAAACTCTTTCTGATAACAAGAGTAATATCTTTATTTCCCTATAAAGTATCCTTATCTCTATCTAAGTATTAGCTTAGACATGATTAGCTTATCCATAAGCTTCTATACCAGTAAATTCTTTTATAGATAACTCTTTGTTTTGCAACAATCACTAGTGTGGTACCCTAATTCACCATATCTAAAGCAATGAATTATAAAATCAGAACCCTAATTGTTATTTATTGACTTTGTTGGATTGGCCTAGGTTGTGTGTTAACCATTTTAAATATTATTATTATACTCTCCTTTATTGTTTTGATCTACCCAGAAATTTTTACTTATAACACTAACAATTTGTTGTTTCTCTACTACTAAAAACCTTTGATACACTTCATAAAATGTCTATATAGATTGGAGATATAAAACATCATAGATGGATTATCATGGACCACTCAAATACCTCACCACTAGTTGCTCTTTTATTTTTTTTGAAATTATTTTGATCTACTAACTAGTAGAAATCATTGGTATAATTATTTACATACTTACCTTCTTATTTCAGCATGTGAAGCCCAATATAGGATTTAAGAATAGTCAAAAGCAAAAAGGTGCTTTATATTTTTTTCTCATCTTATCCCAATCACTAATTTTTATTTTCCTTGTCTTTCTCGTGTTTTTTTCAACTATTCTCACCATATAAATACTTAACTCTTTAGTCTGATTGCAATTAACTTAACTCGTGTCTATTTAGGAACCTTCTTGTACTAAAAAAATCCTCTCGACTTCATTCAACTAGTCTATAAATTTATCTGACTGCAAAGTTCCATCAAACTAAAAACATTTGACACAAAAACCAAAATCCCTTAATATGGTCTCTTCATACTTAAAGGTTGTAAGTAAACTGATTTTTAGTACTGGCCAAGTACCCACGGTCCTATTCCTAGTTCTAATTATGATTTTGGTCTCATAGGTCCCTATGTTTCATCTTATGGGTCAACTTTATGAACTACATTTGTATGTCCTTTATGATGAGCTCCAAGTATTTCTCTTTTGAAAGGGAGCCTCCTTATCCCCTATGTCGCACGTGTGCATCGTTATGGTTATCGTCCACTCTTTAAGTTTGAAGTCTAGGTAATCGTGATAACGTGAAAGAAAAAGAATTCTTGTCTTTTATTAGTGGAATAAGAGTCACCATCTATTATTTTGGTCACTAGAAACTCTAAATGGTTTCAAAGATTAAGTACATAGACTAATTGTATAAAAGAAAGGTATTGGCACCCCAAATACACCATACCTAAGGTAAATTGCATTGTTTACTTACTCGTCTAATAAAAACTAAAATGTTATTGTGTTTTCTAATTATTGATCTGTCTATAGTTTAAAAAATATTCTTATCGATAAAGAAATCCTTATCTTATTAGATAAAGCCTTATCGTTCTATGTCAACAAAAGAAATTACCTTTTTAATATTAGGAATATATTTTACATATAAATTCATAATCTCACATATTAAAAGAAAACAAAATATTTTTTGGGTATTTTTTGAAATATTATACTAGTTCTTATGGCTTTAATAAACTAATTATTAAAATTAAAATGCATGCTAACACATATTTTTAAATTTTTGTTGTGTGAAAATATGATACAAACAATTTTATATTTTTTGATAGACTTAGTTGTATGCATAAAAATAAAAATAAAAAATTGTTATATTTTTCCTTGCTAAGTTTCAACAAAAAACCAGATATTTTAATATTAAATTTGTATCTTTACGATATAAAATACAAACTAATATTAAGCAAAATGGTAGAAAAATATGCAACAAAAATCATAATTTTTTTCAAAGGATTTTTGGGATTTTAAAAAAAATATACAATACATAACATTATATATTATAATAATAAATTGGATTTAGGCCCAAAACAAAACTAACTTCTTTCTATAAGGCTGGACTCAACCCAGTCGGATTGGCCTGATGCTGGGCTGATGGTCTAGATCGAAACAACCAAGAGACTGGTTAATATCCTGAGTATAGCAACTAGTTAATTATAATTAGCTGTTACTGTGCTCATGCACAGTAACAGTAATCTGTTAATTATTTTTCTTGCTGCAGAAACGTGAATAGTACACGTTCTGCATGCAAGAGAACAACCAAGAAGACAAGAGGAAGGAGAAGAGTGTTGCCTGGAATGTTGGTGCTCTGGTAGTTGGGATGACGGTGGCTTGCAGTTGGGATCGGGTTCCAGGCGGTGGTGAAAAAACCACTCGTCGCTGTTGTTTTTCCTTTCTGTGCTGAGCCTTCGGTTTCTTCTTTTTCTTCACGATTGTTGCAGCGCAGCCCGCCTGGGGAAGAAGATGGCGAGAGGTTGACAGTGATATTATTTCAAACGGTGGAGAAAGAGACCAAAAAGAGAGTAAGATTACTGTTCTTTTCTATTATCTCTTCTCCTTTCCCCTGTCTTTTTTCGTCCCATGTTTCCTTCTCTCTGGTTTCAAAAACAATCTCCCCGTCCTCGTTTTTAATTTTTCTGTTCTCTTCCTCCTCTGTTCTCTATTATGTCTCTCTCTCAAAACTTCTATCCACCTCCCCAAAATCTCCTCTTTTCCCCTTTTGTTTCACCCTCTTCTCTCTGTCTTTCTTTGAAATCTTGCCCCCTTATTTTTCTAAAAATTCTTTTGCTTCCTCTCAAACTGTCCTCTGTTTTTCATTCCCTGTTTCCTTCTCTCTATAGTATCACCCCGTGAAAATGTTCTCATTAAAACAAATCCTCCCTCTGTTCTTTTTTCCTTTTCTTTCTCCAGCCCCGCCGCCACCCCTAGTCCTTGTTTCACCCTTTTCTTCTTGTACTTCTAGGAGGCCAGGGGAGAGGGTCACCATACCCTGTCCAAGTGCAGGCATGGGTTGCTTTTCTTTCTCATTATGGTGGCAGGGTGGTGTGGCTTATGTAGGGGGAGAGAGAGCTGGAAAAGAAGAAAGAGAATAGTGTCGGCCCTCTTACGATTTTTTTTTTTATTTAATTTTTTTTAAAAAAAATAACCCAAAAATAAATTCCGACACCTCCTTGACCATGCCCTACTTTACAATCTCTTTCTACCATGATTGTTAGTAACTTAGAGCAAGCAAACAGTTAGTACACAACAAGCAATATAAATCTAGGATTATTATACTTTAACATCAATTGATATAAACAAAATCTATAAGAATAACAAAAACACAATAATTTGAATAAGAAAAAGGATTGTAAATATAAACCCTAAATTTATAATTTATTTCTCTAAAAATAAAATTAATGAAATTTGTCTTTTTAGAGGTTTACAAGATTTATAAATAGATTAAAAAATTTTACCTCTACTACGGAACTAGAAATCTAAAAACACCTTGAAAATTAAAATAAAAATCCAAAATATTCCTAGAAAAGTAATAAAAATTGCCCAAACAACAATTTCTGAACTAATTTTAAGAGATCTAATATTCCAAAAAATGATGTAGATTTAAATCTGATTTAACGTTCAGACATCCTGATATCTTCATTTTCAACTGCTAACTTATTATGACATGATCAAATCTTTTTTTTTTTTAACTTAGACTTATCTCGTTGGTTTATAAAAGTATATATAGTCTGTAGAGATCATTTCCTTATCTAGGTATATCAGATAAAGAGGTTTCTACCCATCTAGCTTTATTATCAAGTTTAAGTAGTTCTTTGAAATATGAAGTTCAATAAAGAGTAAAATCATTTAGAATTTGCATCAAATTCACAAAGGTGAAAGATCATTCGAACCACCATTATCTGTGTTGCTGGCATGCACCCAAAAGAGTAGTAAAAAGAGGAAAAGGAGAGCAATTCAGAAATGAAAATTCTTCTTACTAAGAACATTGTATATAAACTTTAATCTTCAAGCGAATGTAACAAAAAATCATGGGATCGGCCATTCTGCGTATTGCATAACTGTACTCTCACACACAGGGTTTCCCTAATTTTCTGTCAGATTGCTATTATTATCACATCCGTAGAGTAGTAGTCAGATTTTTGGAATTCTGTCATTTTTATTCTGAAATTAAGTGTAGTTAACATTAGAAAATCTTCAGCCTCTGTCAGATGCTCGTAGCTTTGGTCATGAAGGTATTTGCAAGATTTTGGAAGCTCGAGGCGGAATAGATCCGGTACCGCACTTTCTTTGCATATACTTGCTGTACTAATTTATGTGAAGGAGACAGACCTAATGCTATATATATATCATATGCTTTTTTATCTGCATTTCTCCTTAGATCATTGGTATTTGGCCAACATTTTCAGGTTAATAACTCAAATGAGAAATATCACTTTACGTGTAATTTTCAGGATATTTCTAACGAATTCAAAAATGGAGGACACTTTCTCGAACATATACCTATTTTAATTAACTGCAATATCGTATATAGCTTTCAGCACTGACCTAATGTTTATTTGCACATTGTATATACCTACTGTATGTGGTGTTGAACTCAATAGAATCTGAGAGGGGTGATCTTTTCATATGTTTTGCGTGGTCAATTAAAACTATAGACTTAATGGTGTAGTGCTGTCAGAATTGCAAAGATTAAGGCTCTTGTTTATATTAGTGATGGATAAATAAGTGTTTTTCCATTAGTTCATAACTTCATATGGAATGTTATAGGACCAAACTATTTTGGAATTTAACTTCATGGGTCTAGTAATATTGATCAGTCAGTGTTTCCCATTCAATTTCCCTATCATGATCTGTTTTTATGTTATTATTTTCACTGGGACAGGTAGGACTTGACTCCCAGACTGCATGCTATGAGATTGATTACTCTGAAGTGGACATGGATGATGCAATACTCATTGGAGAAGTAATTACTGGATATCCCAATTTCTAAAGGCAAACTTAGTGGCCATGAAAACCTTTTTGATTGCCCCACGTCCTTAGGGTCGTAGGAGCTCCACTGAGATATTTAACCTTCAACACTACTATCATCTTCACTTGATAATGTTATCGTGATGATCCCACTGACTTAAATCAAGAAGCCATTGCAGGGATCATATGGTGAAGTTTACTTAGTCAAATGGCGTGGTACAGAAGTAGCAGCAAAGACGATCCGTTCCTCCATTGCATCAGATCCAAGGGTGAGGTAAGTTTCATACCTGAAGTTGTGTAGCGTGTTCTCTCTCTGTTTCATTGTCCTGTATCTTATAAATATTCAAATTATACACATGTTAAATTTAGGACATTAAATCAAAGTTTTTCTTAGTTGAGAGAATGATCTGCCTACCAGAAAATGACCTCGTTCAAGAAAAAACAACTGTGAAACTATTTCTCTAAGAAACCAAGAGAAGAAAAGAGAACAATGAAGAAGGTAGTAAATTCAAGATAAGAATTCATGTTTTTCAATGTGTTCAAAGAATGGTCTTACTATCTGAAATGACCTTTTTCAAGTTGATAAAACTATGAAACTACTGCACCAAGAAAAAACGAGAAGGAAAAGAAAACAACGAAAATACAGTAATGATGTTAACAAACGTAGATCAACTAGGTGGCTATTGAGTATAGACTGATTCTAGCAACTTCAACTATTTTCAGATTTTATCTTAAGTTCATCTTCTCAGCACGTTAATTTCACAGGAATACCTTTCTGAAGGAACTGGGGCTGTGGCAAAAGTTGCGCCACCCTAATATAGTGCAGTTCCTTGGTGTTCTAAAGCACTCCGATCGGTTGATCTTCCTGACGGAGTACCTTCGCGATGTGGGTATCCACTATTCAATCATGACTGGACCTTTTTGGTATTTGTTTCGTTGACTCCAGACTAGAATTTGCTCCACTGATTTTTTCCTCCGATATGAACGTGTTAGGGAAGTTTGTATGACATCCTAAAACGGAAGGGAAGACTTGATCAGGAAACAGCAGTTTCGTATGCTTTAGATATTGCAAGGTAAGATGTTCAAAGAATGCTTCCTGTACTTCAAGTTTGCAAATAATAGCTTAAGCATTTTCTTCGAACAAACTTGAAAAAAAAAAAATTATGTCGTTAATTCAACTCCAAGCATCCTGAAATGTATTTTTGTTACAGCAAAGATGATGTTGTTATAGAGGAGATTTTGCCAAGAAGTTGAAATTTAGCTTTCTTGACTTGATTAGACCATTATAGAATCTATCTGACAAAAACTCTGTTTCTTTCCATTAAAGCTGCCTTGTTGTTGAATTCTCCACAGAAATTACGAGCAATTCGATGCATTAGCATTTCCTGTTGTGTATTACCCTATTAATTATTCTGTGGCCTCCACACGCTAAACCCTCTGTCATTGATCATGAAAACTTGCAGGGGCATGAATTATCTGCATCAACACAAACCACGTGCTATTATACACCGGGATTTGACACCAAGGTATATTTGCTATCTAGATATTTCTGTTTCATGCTGTTTGTGTTGGATACTTGGCTTGCATGTCAAATTACAAGAGTTTCTGACTCGCTTGTGTTAGGTTAATTACATCAATTTAACTAAATTCATAAGTTACACTTTTTGTACAATTAAAATTAGAATGAATCTATTAATAATACAAATCAACACCAAAAATATTTACATGAAAAACCATATAATATAGAATAAGCCAACCGTAATACACGTAAAAACTTTCACTATCAATAAATAATAGGATTACAAAATATTTTTTTTATTAGCTAAAACTATGGGCTATAACATGTAAAATTACATTGGAGCTTATTGCAACTCATATAAACTCTTCTTTAATTTATAAACTAATTATTTTATGCCTTTCACTTTAAACTCTTAAGATTAATCCATATAGATCTCCTAAGACATGTCACAATAGCAGTAGAACCGAGCACCGAGCATAACTCAGATTGAAAATATCTTAAGCAAGGGTAAAAAGATTTTTTCAAAATTAATAGCTTTCTTCTGACCGAAATATTTTACAACTAATCTTTCATATCTTGACTGTGAGTAATTTTCATCAATTTTCAATATAAACACCCATTTATTTTAGATTGCTCTCTTGTTTTTAGAAAGCTTTACTAACTTAAAAGTGTGGTTTTCGTGTAAGAATTTCATTTCTTCTTACATGGCTATCAATCACTTAGTTTTCGTCTTATAAGACATAACTTTATCAAAGAATTTTAGCTCTCTCCTATTAGTAACTAACATATACTCATGAGGAAAATATATAGTAGAAACATAGTGAGTTCTAATGGAATTCCTTACTTATGGCTAAATTAGAGCTTCTTGAATAATCTATTTAAAAATAATATCATCATCATCATCAGTAGTTGGCTTAGGATCATCAATTAATAGCCCAAAAAGCAAACTCCTATTATCATCATTTTACAAATCTCTTTCATTAAAAGTCATCAAATATAACTATGGAATATGTATTGAATTTGAATTTACAGGAATAAAATTACTATATTCTATTTTATCTTTTTATTCAAAATCTTTAATAGTTTCATATTCAAAAAAGACATATCTACTTCTCACAACTTTTTTTTATACATAACTTATAACCAAAGTCATCTTTTTTAAAACCCAAGAAAACACATTACTTTATCTTGTTGTCAAGCTTAGATTTTTTATTTTTAGAAATATATACAAATGCCCTACAACTAAACACTCAAAGCCATGAGAAAATTATAGAGAAAAAATTGATCATGACAATTGTCTTCAAAGTAAATTTTTCATTCAAAGTAAAATTATTACGTGGCACCACCAATATTTTGCAACTATCTAATAATAAACTCAATAGAATTAATGTTTTTATCTCATCAACTATCTCAAGATTCATCAATGATAAATAATTCAAAAACTCTTAAAATTTATTTATGTGCACTGAAGCATCAAATTCACAAGATCTCAAATCACAAAAGCTTTGTTTTATGTAATCTTTTTAGTAAAAGTTTCTTCCAATATCTTTAAAATTTTATAATAGTTATGTTCCTAATAAATATAGTTAATGGAATTAAAAGACACTCAATTTAAAACATTAACAGTTGTTTTTTTATTAAGCACATTTCATTTTGCCTTCTTTATATTGTCGGTGTTGTTTTCTTCACACTCTAGCAAAGATAAATCATTGCAATAAACATTCTATATTGTTTTGTAATCAAAGACTTTCTCAATAGCACTAAGCTAATCAAGAAATTTTTCAGGTAGAAGATGACCTTACATTAAATTCTGGTAATTCATTCTTTACATCATTTGAAGATTGAAAAAAAACATTTCAATCAATTTGCCTTCTTGATCTTGACAATTGACGAAAGGATTAACATCGTCGGAGTCACTTTTAGAATTTTCATAACCTGAACCTTACTCTTCTGGAGCTTGATAACATTCAATCTATAAAGAAATCATAATCTGCCAACAACAGTCACAATAATAGAATATAAACTAAAGAAAAGTAACTGTCAAACTTAAAACGTAATGTAAATAAAACATTAATAGAAGTTGTCTTCCAAGACAACTAGGTAGAAAGTTCACAATATAGCTATAATTAGCTATTTAGAAGAATATAACAGAATACCGTCAGCCAACATAAACAATATAAATGAAGATTGCTCACTGCATCACTTTTCCTCCCTCCATGTATGCGAAAGGAGAAAATGACAAATGAAAAAACTCACAAAGGTTTTTTTTCAACTTAATGTTGCTAGGAATGTGTTACAAGATGAGTCTGGACACCTAAAGGTTACAGACTTCGGCTTAAGCAAAATTGCACAGGAAAAGGATGACCAAGGTTACATGATGACTGGAGGAACAGGTTCATGTAAGCCTTTCTTTCTTATTGAATTAATGTATCTGTTAGAACTAAAGATCTTCTGCCATGTAAAGATCACGTCATTTGTTGTGGCCAATGTTATGGGATACTACAGATCGTTACATGGCACCTGAGGTATATCGTCGAGAATCCTATGGGAAAAGTGTTGATGTCTTCTCCTTTGCCCTCATAGTACATGAGGTAACCGAATTCAAGACTTGTACATGGAACAATAAAGAGCATGATAGTTTACGTATTCTGACTGCATCATGATCTTGTTCATGCTGGTTTATATTTGTTGACAGATCTTCCAAGGGGGGCCATCAAATAGAACAGCACTCCCTGAGCATGTTGCAGACAAGCGGGCATTTGAAGATGCTCGACCATCTGTATCCTCATTTGTTTACCCTGATCCAATTAAGATGTTAGCTTTCCTTCTCTTTCATTGTGTTTTATTTACCAGCACAAGATAAACTGCAATTCAGCATAACAACTGCAGCCCTCTCGGTGCCTTGATTTATTTGAAAAGGCATGCCACTAGATATAACTATTAATGAAAACAGTAGTGGGGCTATGAGGAGTTTTAGGTTGGTTATATATGCTAGTCAATATTCTGTTCTGAGAATGGCATTCTGCAACTAGCTCTCATTATTTCTTGAAGTACTCTTTGGTTCTGGACACACGCACGCCATACTGCCAAGGCTTTATCTAAAACTCTACAATTTAGTTTGCTTGATTATGCTCATGGCTGCTTGCTTTCACTTGATTTAGGCTTCTTCGAGAGTGTTGGCACAAGAATCCTGAAAGTCGACCAACATTTGAGGAGATAATATCAAAGCTAGAGTCGATCCAGGAGAGTTTCCAAAGTAAGAAAGACGCAGGTGGCTGTTGCTCCTGTTGCATCTTATAAAGATTTACTGAACAGCAACACATATACATCCCGACTCCAATTTTCATCATACTGAATGTGTGTTCTCCTTTTCACTCTGTATTTGATTTATGCCTTCCCTTTTCACCATGCACCTGTGTATCTGCTGCTGCATGTGAGGCCCTACATATCCTTGGGGAAGTCTTATCTCCAGCTATCATGTATAAAAGTCGTTTGGGGAATTGTTATGGACACTCTGTCATTCACAATTTGCCATGTAATTTTCATGCATATTTGTCTCTGAAATGGTCCAAATTTGTCAAGCCAGAGAAAACTGGCGCTCCCTGCACTGCAGCACTTTCATCATTATTGCCGCATCCTCTGCCATGGCCTCAGTTTGGCCTCCACAACCAAATCACAACTTAAACAACAACAAGAGCAGAGGTGCCTGAAGATATCATTATTTCTTCCAAGTTCATGGCTACAGTGTGGCCTGAGGTTATATGGATTGGAACAGAATCTTCAGGTTGTATTTACTTGTTTCATTATCTTGGATCAAATAAGCGCATGGGGTTCGAGAATATAACAGACCAACTAATAAAAAATAAAAATAAAAAAAACCCTAAAGAGATCAGCTATTCACTGTGGACTGAAAGCTGAATCAGTACTGTTGATTTACGTGGTGTTTTCATTATTTTATTTTGTTGTCATTCTTTCCTGCTACCTATGATTTTTTAAGTGTGATCCTATCATTGGTTTACATAGGATTGTGATTGATCATTTATTTAGATTAGATTTTTAAGGGTTTCTCGCATTGTTGAAAAAAGATTCTAGCGTTGAGCAAAATCAATTTTATTTATTTTTAATTAAACATAATAAAAACTATGAGGATTAAGATTGGCACTGTAACAAATTCCCAACCACTTTGTTTTTGCAACTATAGCTCCTGCGTGTTTTTAACATTTTTTGTTCCCGAAGTTTTTTAATTTTTCATTCTTAATCCTTCTTTTTATAAGATTTTAATATTTTGATTTAAAATTTTATTTTTCTTGCATTTAAATCTTTGAATTAGAAAGAAAAAAGAAGTCGTCCTGAAAAAAATAATTAAAAAAAGAGAAATTTATATGTTGATCATTATCTAATAGCCAAAATTATAATTCTAGATGTGTTTTATTTTGTGAAAGAAATTCTATTAAATTGTTTTTTACCCTTCATTTTATTGAAAAAATAGATTAATGTTGAGAAACAAAAAAAAGGTTAGTTTTTATTTTTTTT
>NW_011499861.1:1873809-1921346 GCF_000495115.2 Populus euphratica
ATGGTACCGAGCAGAATTTATTGCAAAAAATTGTGGTGGAAGTATTACCTTTCTGGGATGAAAGCAGTGGTTTAAGTTCTCTCACGGCATCAAAGAGCATTCGACGAAGGCTAAAAGTCAATAACTTACAGCCCAAGATCTCAGGTGATCAGAGCATTGTACTGGAGGGTTATCTATAGTGCTATAAGACTTAGGAACTTATCGCGGCAGAATGAGTTTTGACAAGTACTTCGGCTACTGATCTATCCCATGAGGGCATAAATTTTGGCGATTGATCTATGCCAGCCAGGCAGCCTCGCCAATTCTTTTACTGGCCTGGGAAAGGGACAGCCCACCCTGCCATCTTTGTGCGAGTGATGGAAACTCTTACCTGTATTTCAAATTGACAATAATGTGGCATTTCCCGATTGTTTTGTTGTAAATAACTAGATAGTTGTACCGCTATATGGCATGGGTGACCTTTCAATGTATTAACTATGTTGCGGGTGACCTTTCAATGTTTCAACATATTAATAAATTTATATATAAGCAGTCTATTAATATAAATCACAAACAAAATCGCAGCATATAAAGAGTCATTCAGAATGACAAACCGATGCAAATGGGCTATGGATTTATTTTTGTACAAAGGGTATAGGCAATTTTCAAGCAAAAGAGAGAAGGTCAGAATGTCTAAAGATCAACAATGTTAGGTCAAACAAAGCCTATGGACTAAAAAGATTACAGAAGGAATTGCAAATAAAATAAGAGAAACTTACTGAAATTTATGTTGAAAACTTATTAGTCATTGCATTAGTAAATAATCCAATTTTATAATAGAAGTAAGTATAATAAAAATAAGCATATTAACATAAGATTTCATTATTTATGAGAATGTATTGCAAATAAAAAAGTTGAAGTCAAGCCACAAAATGAAGTTGCAGAAATATTCACAAAGCCATTTAAATATAATATTTTTATTAAGATAAAAAATGTATTGGAAGTTATGAAGAAATCAAGTTTAAAGAGAGATGTTCAAAGTAAACTAGATTTCGATTCTAAAAAATAAAGGAAATGGTTTACCGGTTGAGAATCAACTAACCAGCTAGAACAAGTTGAATTGGTTAACCGATTCAGAAACAATCGATCAATAAAATACAATCCATATTCAAATTGAGATTTTTTTATATTAGTTTAATTTTTTAATTGTCTAGAACTTTATATTTATAAAAAAAACTAATAATTCATCATTATGTAAAAGCACAAAAAAACAAAAAAGCTAAAAGAGTTTAAAGAGAAACATTAAGTATATCTTCCTTTAAATCTTCTTCTTGAGCTTTTAGTTTTTAACTTTGCACTTCTACCATACTTATTATTCTTCCAACAATCCTAACCTATGTGAAAAGGACCACTACTTATAAAAGAATCACATCTATATAACAGGTTTTTCTTTTATTTTTTTAAGGTTGGATGTTACAACAAAACACACAAAGAAGGGAAAAAAGGAAAATGGGAGACCTGTTGTAGAGAAATTTTACAGTTTGAGTATAGTTTGTTCAATTTTTAAATTGCAACTCATTTACGTTTTGATAACCTAAAATTTTGACAACAAGTTTCAAATACATAAATCTTGATTATGTATGGTTAGATTTAATATTAGAGATATTTTTAAGTTGGTTGTTTTATTATAAAACAGGGTTGTCAATTTTTACGAGGATTTCTCAATTTTCTCACTTTAAACTTATTATATTTCAATAATAAATTATTTTTAATAATTTATATGTTATAGCATTTATAAGAAAGAACACTTTATGATCCCATTATTTATTAATAATAAATTTTTTTAAGGAAACCACAATCTCGTGTTTTTTTCATATCAAGTTGACCACGTAAAAAATCTTGATATTAATTTGTTGTGATTAATTACTTAATTTTATTAATTGATTGATCAATTTTTTAATTGCATAAAGAAACAAAGAAGTAAGAGGATTATAACTTGTAAATTTGGTTATATCAATAATTTTTTTATATCATTTAATTCATCTCATCGATATATTTTTTTGATAATAGTAATATTATCATAATTGAAGTACTGGTAAATCTTTAAAGTCATTTTTATTTTTTTTTATCTTTTCTTATTATAATTTATACAACTCATTTTATAATTTTTTTGAAATGTTACATTTTTTATGCCACGGTTAGCTTACCAAGAATCCGATGGCTAATTAGCAACAAGATTAAAAAAAAATTAAAATATATAAAAATATAATTTTAATAAAATAAAGAAGTTTTAAAAAGTTTTTTTTGAAATGCCAGTTAACTCATGTTTTCTAATATTTTTTAAGATGTGTTTATTTTATAGATAGTTTTTGTGGTTATGATTTTAAAAAATAAATTTTTTAAAAATATAATTAGTTAAATTTAGATACATGTTTAGTAAAAATTGTGATTGTGATTTATGTATAGCAAAAAACATGTATAAAATATTTGGTTATGATTGTTTTTTAAAAGTATTTTTTATTTGAAAATACATCAAAATATTTTTTGTAAAAAAAATTTAAAGTAAAGAAAAAACTAAAAAATTTTAATTTTTTTTAAAAATGCTTTTAAAACATAAAAATAAATAAAATTTTATGAAACTTAGTTAAAAAATATGCAAAAACTACTTTATAAAAACTATATTTTAAACTTAATTTTTTATTAAATTCTACAATATAAAATTTAGTTTGATGTATTACCAACTAACTATATTTTGCATACCACAGCTACAGAAGTAGTGAAAACTAACGGAAGCTAAATGTTTTTTAATCATTTCTCAAATAAACCAAAGAAAAATGTATGGTATCTGTTTCTTACATATATATATATGTGTGTGTGTGTGTATTATTATTCTTTTCCATGAAAGCCAGAAACCTATAACAAACAGAGATTTAATATATTTCTCTTTGACAATAACTAAGCCAAACTTCCACGTCTCTTTCGACAACTCTAATATATGAATAATACCTATAAATACTATTTTTACAATTCAAATTAATTTTTTATGGTGCAGCATAATTAAGTTTAATATGGATTGAGATTATAATTCTTTTTTTTCTTTGTTCTTTTAACTTTATCTACCCTGGATATCTTTCTTTCTTTTTTCTAATTTCATTAAAATCTTTCTTGTCGTTAAAAATCACTTTAGCAACCTATACACATTTTTTATATATATATTAAAACAATTTTGGTCTGACCCAAAATAAAATGCAATTCAATTATTCAAATAATATCCGTATCCGACTAATTGATAGAATTTGTTGTTTATATATACCATAAGGGTACCAGGCTTATTTCTTAAGCAATAAAGAAGTGATCCGATTTATTATGGTACTACATACAAGGGGGTCAAAAAAAAATATTTTCCTAAATTCTATCAATTCTGCAATCCATGAACCACTGGTTTTTATTATTTTATTTCTTTTTTTTTTCCTTCAGCCATGGCTTGTTAATTCAACAATCAGTAATAATATAAATTAATATTAAAAAACCGCACTACCAAACCGTCTGGGTGGTGTAGTTGGTTATCACGCTAGTCTCACACACTAGAGGTCCCCGGTTCGAACCCGGGCTCAGACAATGCACGTTTTTGGTCTGGGATCCAGCATCATGCTTTTATAGGCCTCCTCAGTCAAGTAACTCACGCGCTGTTCACCTTGGCCTTTTTTTCTCTTTTGTTTTTTTTTTTTTCCTGAAAGAGTAGCAGTCGCCAGTCGCCCATAAAATGGCCTGCTTCCATGCTTGCTCTGTCCCAGATTCTTGTCCAAAAATGGCGGCTCACACACTGACTCTCCCATATCACCCTCCCACACCACTCAATATCTCTCGCTCTTCTCGTACTCTTCCTTCCCTGGCATCACCACCATACCCCTTGAATCTGACTCTCAGAGACCATTCAAGATCAGGTTTTTTCAATTCAGTCAATAGGATGTCTAGTTCTGGAAAACATGGACTCTTGGTTACGGTCAGTTGTGTGACAAAAGAGGGTGGTGATGATGATAAAGATGATGGGTTTTATATGAGGAGGTGTGTGGAGTTAGCAAGGAAAGCAATTGGGTGTACTAGTCCTAATCCTATGGTGGGTTGTGTTATTGTTAAAGATGGTAAAATTGTTGGTGAAGGTTTTCACCCTAAAGCTGGCCAGCCTCATGCTGAGGTAAGAAAAACCCACTTTTCTTTTGCTGTCTTTTCTTTTATCTAATGCTTTATCTGGTAACCTGTTGAAAAAGATTGGGTATTCTTACAAAATAAAAGGACGTGGTTAGTCTTTTGAGCCAAATTGATGGATTAGGATTAATTGATTTTATTGTATTGATAATGTTGGCCATAGGTGAAGTCTGAAGTTTGCTAATGTAGCTTCTTTTCTTTTTTTAAATCTTGGGAATTATTTCTTGCTTCAGGGTAGAAATGATGAACTTGTGCCTCAAATATTGATCTTTTTAGACTTTTTTAAATGATGCCAAAAGTTCTTTGCCTCTCACCTCTTTTGTTTTTTCAAGGGGATTTCCATGCAATCAGTAATATGTTTTACATTCTTGAAGCGGTATTATCTATACTTGGAAAGAAAAGGAAGCACTTCTGAAATCTCACTACAAGATGTCTTAAAGTGAATTATATTATTCGGCTGTTAGCTCATGCATCTAGCATTGTTCTATCTTTTTCCACAAGCTGAACTGGTCAACTTACCATGTTTATTTGACAAACTGTTTGAGAATGATTTGATTTCAGGTCTTTGCCCTCAGTGATGCCGGGGATTTGGCTGAGAATGCAACAGCTTATGTGAGCTTGGAACCATGTAATCACTATGGGAGAACTCCACCATGCAGTGAAGCCCTGGTAAAAGCCAAAGTGAAGAAGGTTGTTATTGGGATGATTGATCCAAACCCAATTGTGGCTTCCAGAGGTGTGCAAAGATTGAAAGATGCAGGAATTAATGTAGTTGTTGGGGTAGAAGAAGAATTGTGCAAGAGGCTCAATGAGGCCTTTATCCATAAAATGCTGACAGGGTCGCCCTTTGTTACGCTTAGGTAATTTACGCCCTACTATTATTTCAAAATAGAAAGCAAAACAATCATCAATAGACATCTTTATTTAGTTTTTCAATTGATTTGCTTGGGTAGTTCATATTTAGCCTCTCTTTATTTCAATGATCAAGTTTCTTAGTACCTTAGTTTTGCGCAATCCAATTGTGAAAGTGAGCTAAATTAAGGCCTCGCTTAAACGTGCAGATACTCCCTCTCAGTCAATGGCCATCTTGTAAACCAACTTGGGGAAGGAGTCACTGACTCTGGTGGATACTACTCTCAATTGTTACAAGAATATGACGCAGTTATACTTTCTGCCTCGTTATCTGGCAGTTCCCCATTTCCTGCATCACAAGAACCTGGTGCCAATCAACCCCTTTGGATTCTAATGGCAGGAGGCCCTAGTTCTCGAATCCAAATTCCTCTACCTACGGAAGAGGCAGCTTCTAAAGTTACGATATTTACAGACAAAGAGGCAAGCGAAGAACCAGAAACTTCTAAAAAGGGTATTGAAACTGTGGTTTTGGATAAGATAAATTTGAATGCAATTTTGGAATATTGTAAAAGCCGGGGACTATGCAGTGTTTTGATGGATTTGAGAGGCAGTTTCGTTGAGCTTGAAGAGCTCCTAAAAGATGGTACCGAGCAGAATTTATTGCAAAAAATTGTGGTGGAAGTATTACCTTTCTGGGATGAAAGCAGTGGTTTAAGTTCTCTCACGGCATCAAAGAGCATTCGACGAAGGCTAAAAGTCAATAACTTACAGCCCAAGATCTCAGGTGATCAGAGCATTGTACTGGAGGGTTATCTATAGTGCTATAAGACGTAGGAACTTATGGCGGCAGAATGAGTTTTGACAAGTACTTCGGCTACTGATCTATCCCATGACGGCATAATTTTGGCGATTGATCTATGCCAGCCAGGCAGCCTCGCCAATTCTTTTACTGGCCTGGGAAAGGGACAGCCCACCCTGCCATCTTTGTGCGAGTGATGGAAACTCTTACCTGTATTTCAAATTGACAATAAAGTGGCATTTCCCGATTGTTTTATTGTAAATAACTAGATAGTTGTACCGCTCTATGGCATGGGTGACCTTTCAATGTATTAACTATGTTGCGGGTGACCTTTCAATGTTTCAACATATTAATAAATTTATATATAAGCAGTCTATTAATATAAATCACAAACAAAATCGCAGCATATAAAGATTCATTCAGAATGAAAAACCAATGCAAATGGGCTATGGATTTATTTTTGTACAAAGGGTATAGGCAATTTTCAAGCAAAAGAGAGAAGGTCAGAATGTCTAAAGATCAACAATGTTAGGTCAAACAAAGCCTATGGACTAAAAAGATTACAGAAGGAATTGCAAATAAAATAAGAGAAACTTACTGAAATTTATGTTGAAAACTTATTAGTCATTGCATTAGTAAATAATCCAATTTTATAATAGAAGTAAGTATAATAAAAATAAGCATATTAACATAAGATTTCATTATTTATGAGAATGTATTGCAAATAAAAAAGTTGAAGTCAAGCCACAAAATGAAGTTGCAGAAATATTCACAAAGCCATTTAAATATAATATTTTTATTAAGATAAAAAATGTATTGGAAGTTATGAAGAAATCAAGTTTAAAGAGAGATGTTCAAAGTAAACTAGATTTCGATTCTAAAAAATAAAGGAAATGGTTTACCGGTTGAGAATCAACTAACCAGCTAGAACAAGTTGAATTGGTTAACCGATTCAGAAACAATCGATCAATAAAATACAATCCATATTCAAATTGAGATTTTTTTATATTAGTTTAATTTTTTAATTGTCTAGAACTTTATATTTATAAAAAAAACTAATAATTCATCATTATGTAAAAGCACAAAAAAACAAAAAAGCTAAAAGAGTTTAAAGAGAAACATTAAGTATATCTTCCTTTAAATCTTCTTCTTGAGCTTTTAGTTTTTAACTTTGCACTTCTACCATACTTATTATTCTTCCAACAATCCTAACCTATGTGAAAAGGACCACTGCTTATAAAAGAATCACATCTATATAACAGGTTTTTCTTTTATTTTTTTAAGGTTGGATGTTACAACAAAACACACAAAGAAGGGAAAAAAGGAAAATGGGAGACCTGTTGTAGAGAAATTTTACAGTTTGAGTATAGTTTGTTCAATTTTTAAATTGCAACTTATTTACGTTTTGATAACTTAAAATTTTTACAACAAGTTTCAAATACATAAATCTTGATTATGTATGGTTAGATTTAATATTAGAGATATTTTTAAGTTGGTTGTTTTATTATAAAACAGGGTTGTCAATTTTTACGAGGATTTCTCAATTTTCTCACTTTAAACTTATTATATTTCAATAATAAATTATTTTTAATAATTTATATGTTATAGCATTTATAAGAAAGAACACTTTATGATCCCATTATTTATTAATAATAAATTTTTTTAAGGAAACCACAATCTCGTGTTTTTTTCATATCAAGTTGACCACGTAAAAAATCTTGATATTAATTTGTTGTGATTAATTACTTAATAACATCTTGATATTAATTTGTTGTGATTAATTACTTAATAACATCTTGATATTAATTTGTTGTGATTAATTACTTAATAACATCTTGATATTAATTTGTTGTGATTAATTACTTAATAACATCTTGATATTAATTTGTTGTGATTAATTACTTAATAACATCTTGATATTAATTTGTTGTGATTAATTACTTAATAACATCTTGATATTAATTTGTTGTGATTAATTACTTAATTTTATTAATTGATTGATCAATTTTTTAATTGCATAAAGAAACAAAGAAGTAAGAGGATTATAACTTGTAAATTTGGTTATATCAATAATTTTTTTATATCATTTAATTCATCTCATCGATATATTTTTTTGATAATAGTAATATTATCATAATTGAAGTACTGGTAAATCTTTAAAGTCATTTTTATTTTTTTTTATCTTTTCTTATTATAATTTATACAACTCATTTTATAATTTTTTTGAAATGTTACATTTTTTATGCCATGGTTAGCTTACCAAGAATCCGATGGCTGATTAGCAATAAGATTAGTTTATATGCAAACTGCCATTCATGCCATAGTTAGATGTATAAATATATCAAGCAATTCATTTTCTCATCTAGATAAATAAATATTATTAAAGTGTGTTTGTTTTTTAGATAGTTTTTGTGATTATAATTTTAAAAAAATAAGTTTAAAAATAGTCTAGTTGGTTGGATTTAAATATATATTTGATAAAAATTGTAATTGAAATTTATATACAGTAGAAACATGTATAAAATATTTGGTAGTTATGTAGTTGTAATTGATTTTCAAAATATTTTTTATTTGGAAATGCATTAAAATAATATACTCTTATTTTTAAAAAATTATTTTTGATATCAACACATCAAAATGATTTAAAATACAAAAAAAATATTAATTTGAAATAAAAAAATTATTAATTGTTTTTAAAAATGCTTTTAAAATATAAAAATAAAAAATATTTTATAAAATATAATTAAAAAAACATGTAAAATCTACTTTATAAAAATTACATTTCAAACTTAATTTTTTAATGAATTCTAAGTATAAAACATAATTTTTATAATTATTAAATATCTTTCTTCATTGTTTCCACCGCGAACGCAAAAATAGGTGAAATACAAATGCACCCTTATTCTGCATATATACTGTTCCGCTGCATCTCTTCCACTTTTTATTTTTTTTAATTTATTGGACTTCACTTGCCTAACCAAGCTACACTGAAAAGTTTAAAATGCTATAAAACAACATAAGAATATAACTTCCTGTGGGTATTAAGCATTATCTCAATATATATGCTTTTTAAAATAATTTGTGCAATAAGAATAAAATATTTATTTTTTTAGTTTTTGAAAGAAAAAAAAATGCTCCAGCCTCTGCGTTACGCGTCCTCTAAAGTGAAAGCAGGGAAAAATCAACCAACCAAATAAGTTATATCATAAAGTATATAGCATTCACTAATTACCTCTAATTTGTTTCCTTCATGTTTACCGAATAAATTCCAGAATTGTCAAGATATCATTGGACTCGTACAGCATGCGTACCGTGATAGAATGGCCATTCTTGCTTACTAACAATGAAGTTTTCCACGTTCCAAGAAAGCTGCTAAATTGCCCTAATTTTTCGTCATGCTTTGATCTATATAAAGCTTGGTAGAGATTCAACCTCTTCACACCAAATCATCACTGAACAAAAAGAGAAAATATAATATGAAGAAGCAAGTTTGTTCAAGTGCTCTCTTTGTCTCTTTTCTTTTTCTTGCTACATTATGTTTAAGCATTGAAGCTCAGACTTGCAAGCCTAGTGGCAACATCAGAGGGAGAAAGCCTCCTCCAAACCAATGTAATCAGGAGAATGACTCCGATTGCTGTGCAGATGGCAAGCTTTACCCCATTTTCAAGTGTTCACCTCGAGTGACCGGCCGCACAAAAGCAACCTTAACATTGAACAGCTTTGAGAAGGGTGGAGATGGCGGAGCACCGTCAGAATGCGACAACCATTACCACTCAGACGATACACCTGTGGTGGCACTTTCAACTGGATGGTATAATCATGGGAATCGATGCTTAAACTTCATAAATATCCACGGAAATGGTAAGAGTGTCAGGGCTATGGTAGTTGATGAGTGCGACTCTACGATGGGATGTGATTCTGACCATGACTACCAGCCTCCTTGTGCTAACAACATCGTGGATGCCTCGAAAGCAGTTTGGAAAGCATTGGGAGTGCCTGAAAGCGACTGGGGAGAAATGGATATTTACTGGTCTGATGCTTGATTCACCCTTTTCTGTTTTCTGCGGTAATTTGTTGTGGCATCAGGTTGATCCAGGCCCTATACTATGTAGCTTTATATTATACAGGTAATCACAGCATGTGTTTAAGACTTTGTGTGAACTAGAAAAAGCTTTGAGATCAAGTATCTCTTTGATCGACAAATTTATCAATTAAATTTTAAATTCTGTGCCTCATTTATTCGACAAAAACAAGCTGTCTTCCTGAAAAACTGCGAGGATCACTCAGAGAATTAACTGATTATTACATAATGATGATAGTGATTGTAATCGAACGATGACCACTGAACAGATATTCTAAAAAGTAAGCCATATGTTTGAAGATATTGCAGGGATCTCTTTCCCAAGAATGTTTACCTTAGTAACAGCGCTGTGCCCTTTGCTTTTCTGATCGAAGAAACAAAAACAAATGCTGCCTAAAACTTATCCTATGCCACTAGTTTCCTCATTTTAAGCAATGAAAAATGAGAAAAGCTTACTGCTGCAGATGCTATATTTTGATAAGCATCTGTTGTTCTATCAGATCCCGTTCAGTGAACACTGCCACGCACAGTGAAGTCAAATTCTTTTATACCCATACATTACTACTAGTGCATGCTATTATGAGTTCCAAGCATGTGAGCCAAAAATGAGGAAAAAACTAATCAGATGTTAAATCTTTAACAACGTTTTCATAAGTGTCGCATTAAGCTGACACGCTTATTAGGGTTATTCTTGGTTTGAGGTCGTATAATCCTCAGAACCTCGGAAATATGCATAAGATTAACAAGTCAAAAGGGTGCGACGGCAGTGGATCGAATCTGTGGGTTTCAATAAAATGGAAAAGCACCTATTTGATTGCAGATTGCGTTGTTGTTATTACTTGGAAAATCAAAGGTACGTTGTTTAGAACTTTTTTGCTGAAGGTGCACATTTTTCCTCTTAAATTAGGCTCAAAGAAGAGAAGCGGTTGATTTTCAGGTAGCAAATCATCAGGGTAGCTAGAAAAGGATAAAGACAAACTCAGATCTTCTGGCACAATTTATCAGATTAATGACTGGAATGTAGCTGAAAAGTTTATGGATTAGCTAGCTTGATACACAAAAATCTAAGAAGGTATTCTCATATGGTAAACATGTAATTGTTTTAGATGTCGAAATCTACTTTGAAAAATATGAATTACCACTACCAAAAAATTCATAGTCACAAATTATGATCTGAATAAAGGTATTCCAGTATACTATTTGTAAAAACAGCTGACATTCTTAGTTTCTTGTGGAGCTAGTCTTGTTATTCAATGCTAAACTGCTCGTACATTATAAAATTGTAGCATTGAACTCGGTGATCTAAATTATTCTCGCTGACGAAGTAGAGATCATGATGATGTGACATGGTGACCCTTTACAGTAACACTAGCTGAGTTAATTCTTACAGAATCGAGTTCCTGCTTGCACGTTGAAGCAGAATAATTCGGGATTTTATCAGCTCATGACCCTTCAAGCAGCCATACATCAATTAACTAACCGTATAAAAACCAAATAATTGAAAGCAGGATTGGAAGTTCCTGACAGTATCGGGCTAGGACAGTACTTATGTTGGAAAAGAGACTATTTTCCCAGCCCGAGGCGGACGCTATAGATATGCTACCTGAATTTCGATGCCTTAATTTTGTTTTTATCAGCAAATTCAAGTCTTGTAACCACTCCGCGTGTTAATCTAACTTAACACAAGGGAAAGAAATGTATACGGGTATTCTGTAATGCTTTAAGAATAATATGGACAAATTCATGAAGTCATTGTTATAAATATGGCTCTTAAATTTCCTGTCTTGCACCAACACATCACAGAAGAAGAAACACAACGAAGTGCGAGAGGATGAGAAACCAAACAGAGAACAAGGCTAGAAAGTATCTACGTCTAACTAGATGCCATGAACTGCGGTATACGGTGAGAACCATGGATCTCAAAAGTGTTTGTATTAAAGTAATTATTATAGTTGTGATTTGAAAAAAATTATTTTATAAAAAATATTTTTAGTTGGGATTACTTTAAAAAAATAAATATTTAGTTAAAATTGTTATTGAAATTGAGGTTGAAGGAAAAGTAGTTTAATGTATTTAGTTAAAAATCATGTGTAAACAATACAGGTGAATTGTATTGTTCATGTAAACAGTGCAATTTACTTATAAACAGTAAACAATGCAGGTGAATTGTATTGTTCATGTAAACAGTGCAATTTACTTATAAACAATGCAAGTGAATTGCACTATTAACTAAACAGTACAATTAACATAAACAGTGCATGAAAAGCAGGATTTCCTTATTTTTTAAACATAAAAATTATGTGAGATCTCTAAATAGTAAATTAATTTTTAAACTACATTTTAATTAAAATAAAACCACAACAGTGTAAACAAATACTCTCATTGTCTGTTGCCCATTCCTATCAACATTTTAGTGTGGCTGCAAAAATAAAAAAATAAAAAAATAATATTTTTGTCTTGTTGCAATCTATAATACACCATAAGTTAAAAAAAATAAGAAAAAATTATGATAATAAAAAAGAAATCCAAACAAACAAGGTTTTCAAATTTTGTTTAACCAACTCTTATTTTAATAATAATGTTGTGTTTTAAAAATATTTTAAAAAATAATTTTTTTATTTTTTTCTTTGTTTGAAATTAAAAAAAATTAATATTTTTAAATTATTTTAATATACCAATTATCAAAAATAAATTTTAAACAATAAAAAAATATTACTTTAATATATTTAAAAAAAAAAAAAAACCAACAACTGATATCACGTACCAAACAGCCTCGTATTCATCCGTCTGAAACCAGAACCCCCAAGGCCCCAACTACACATTTTTCTTTCCCCGCCAATCTTTTATTTATTACCTCAAAATCCCGAAATCACCACGCGGAAAACAACATCAAATCAATGGAAGAACCACGACCAGTCCAGGACCCACCAAATCTCCAAAACCTGCCCGTTCAAAACCCAGACCCGAATTCAAACTCAGACCTACATTTCACAGCACCATCTGACCCTCCGCCACCACAGCCACAACCTGCAGCACCGCCACCGCCACCAGCAGCAGTACCGACACCCTCACCTCCTCCTGTCCTTCCTGAAAGCAAGAAGAGATCACTTGACAATTTCGGTCCAATTCAAGAATGCAGATACTTCAAGATGCGCGCTGTTGTCAAAGATATCAGACCCCATTTTCTTGAGGTACATTCTTAGACACCCATCATTAAATTTTAAGTCTTTGGTTTTAATGTAGGTTTGAATTCATCGTTTCTTTTTTGTTTTGTGTGTTCGAGGTGATTTTATTTATGGGTTTGAGTTATAAATCATTAGCAGTGCTGAAGTTGTGTTCTATCATAATTATTGCTTCTTGGTATATTCGGTTCCTGTGATATGAATGATCCTGTTTTCCATTTTGAAATTACGGGTTTTTTTTAATTTGTTGATCTTATAAAAAAAAAAATTCTTAATTTAAGATTGAATTATGATATTCTGGTACAAACTTCACTTCATGCAAGCCCTTGGTGGAGTTTATTTGCAACAATTCTTTATTTTTGCCTGCATGGTCAAATCTTGAGTACTAATCTTTACATTTGTTTGAGACTATGAAAACCTTGTCTGCGAATGTGGCTGGAGTGTGGTAAGTGACAAGGTATACACTAGTGAGTGGTTTTTTTACTACCATTTGGAGAGTTGCAATGACTTGCAGTTGGTCACTACATGTCTTCATTTGTTAGCTCGTCAATCTATAGTACTTGAAATTTTGATGTTAAGATGTGAAGGGTTTAAAATTCTTCTGTTTTGTTGAAGATGCTTCGAACAGTGGACTTCCAGAGTTGCAAAGTAGCCGAGGAACTTAAACAAAGTAAGTTCATCAATTTTCACTTTGTATCATTGAATGGCACCTAGTTAACCAAGTACAGTAGTTGAATGCAAATGTGATCTTTCTCTCTGTGATCAATTTACCTCATGTTGAAAGAATGCTAATAGCAGTACAATACTTAGAATTGATATGCTGAATCTAGGTCTTCTCTCTGTGTTCAATTTACCTCCTGTGGAAAGAATGATAATAGCAGTACACTACTTACAATTCATGTATTGGATTTAGGTCTGTTTTGTTGGTTTTTTCATTGCTTAGCTATGATTACATTTGCAGCCTTTTCTATCTTGAAACTCTATCGTAAGTTTCTCTGCAATTCTTATGGTGAGAGTCATTTGAGCCTGATTTGATGGAATTGGTGGGGTTCTATCCTCTTATGACATTTAACGTTTCTCATAAGCTGGTCAAATAACATTTACACTATTCATTTGCAATAATTCAAGCCATGCTTTGATGGTAGATTTATTAATCTGTTGTTGGCTCATAAGACGTGCTTTTGACCGTGTAACTTGTGTTTTGCAGAGCTGAAGCTGCTTATGGAACTATACATGCAGATGACAGCAGAAAAGCTCAGTACAACCAATTGTAAGACTGCACCTAACCCTGGTGAAAATGGGGTAGGACTAAAGCCCCAGGAGCAGCTTCATGACACAGCGGATCAGTCTCGACCAGGCCAGGTTTTTGCAAAACCATCTGAAAAGCAGCAAGCCGAACATAGTCAGAATCAAGGGACACATATTGTTGGAGGATCGGCTTTTGGCTGGAATTTTATCACCTTTACTGGCAGCATGCCAATCTACTATGGAAGAACAAAGGAATCATTCCGAGCTGCTCATGTGACTTTGTAGGCAACCATTCTCCTCGCTCACACAATTTGTTAGTCGAAAGGAAAGCATGTAACAATAAGAATATTCGGAGCCTCACCCATGAGCTTTGCACAAGGGGATGCTTTCAATGATTTAACAGTTGTAATGTGTGTAACTTTGGTGGAATGATTGCACAATTGTAGGTTTTTACAAGAAATATGATGAAATCTCCATATTGGTGTCACAATGTTTTAATCATTTCCTTGCGTAGGCTGTATTTGTCCTGGCAAGATGAAAATGGTGCACAGGTGCTTTGCCAGGATGCTGAGCTAAGTGTGGTGCACATCCAATGCGTTTTGGATCATGTATTTGAATCGGTTCATTTTCAACCTTCTTTTAGTTTATTAAAACAAAACAAACCGTGCAGAGTAGTGAGTTTTCAATTATTTTTAACTACATAAAACAAGAGTGATAAATATATATTGGTTGATTTGGTTTCATTTAGTCGTTTGGCTTTATCGTGATAGCTGGGAATTTCGAATTTCTTTTCTGGGACTTGATGTACTTGTCGTCTTATCCTATGCTGGATTAACCCTCTTGAACGGCTATTGAAAAGGTATAGTCTCACTTGCTTAGTTTCTGACCGATTCTTCCCATGGTCAACTGATGTTGCCTCACATTGTGGAATTACAAGATTTGTCTTCCATGGAACATGTTTCTTCTCTTCATGTGCCATAGAATGTGTGAGATTGTATCAGCCTTACAAGACGGTATCATATGATCACACGGATGCTTTTGTCAATCCAAATTTTCCAAGCGAGATCAAATTGACAAGACAACAACTGCCGGATTATGTTAAATGAAAGAACTTATGATTTCTCAAAAGATTGAGCCAGGCTATGCTGAACATTACAGGTAGTTTTTAGGAAGAAAGGCATGGCATACAGACCCCTTTTGGCTATGGAATTGTGTGGTTGAAAATAAGGCAAAGAGATGTAAAGAAGCCTCAATCGATGAACATGAGCGTATGAAATGGCTCAGTTCAAACAAGGCAAATTCAGATGTTTATGTATGCTTTGGAAGTATGCTTCTTCACGACTTCTGGAAATCATAACGTCTTGTAGATTCTGGGTTGCTATGCATAGGAGCATGGGCACCACAAATATTGATTCTTGAACATGAAGCATTAGGAGGATTTGTGACACATTGTGAATGGAATTCCCCACTTGAAGTAATAATTGCTGCAGTCCCTATGGTAATATGGCCTGTTTCTGCAGAGCAGTTTTATAATGAAAAGCTGGTTACTGAGATTTTAAGAATTGAAGGGTTGGAGTGCAGAAGTGGGCTGCAGTGGTTGGTGATAGCTTGAAGAAAGAAGGCATAGAGAAGGCAGGGGCTCATGTTATGGAAGGTAAAGAAGTAGAGGAAGGAAGCTTGGAGAAATGGCAAGGAGATCTGTTGAAGCTCCTGATTTCAACGCTTTCCTTCAAGAAATGAAAAGCGAGAATTGCAACTAAAATTTAAGGGACGTTGTCGCTGCTTCCTCTGCCTCACATGTCTTGTATCTGAGGCCATTCCGAAAGTACATCAAAGATGTTATGCGGTAGAGATACCCGTATCACAAACTACACAGGTATATAAACGAGAATGATATAAAATGACCCAGCTTGTCAAGTTTTGGTTAAAAAACTAGGCTTACTTGGATCTAACTTACTATTATTTTATTTAATTTATTTTGACATGTTTTATTGTTTTTTTATTTATTTAAAATTATTTATATTAAATAATTTGATTTGATGAGCTGAATCTAATAACAAGATGTTTTAAAATTTACTATTTATATATTTCTTTGTTATTTTATAAGATAATTTTAATGATTAATAAAAATATTACAAACTTTGTATATCTCTAATTCTTTTTTTTTTAAGTTTTTTTTCCTCTAAAACTTCTTCTTTTTTACTTTAATTATTATTATTATTTATTTTCCCGCATCACTATGCAAACTTCCAATTTTCAAGTTTAGCAAATCAATACCTACTTCTTTCTTTGAAATGTATATGAAATACAACATGAAGCTAGAAATGCCAAGCTAGTCACAATCTTATATAGATTCTATAGATATTAATCCAAACGATCCCTTATCTTACCTAATGAATAATTGATGAAATATAAATATTATCAAACTCAATCTAAACATAACTCAATATATATTTATATAATACAGAAATACATGTAGAACATTTTTATTTTTTTGAATCCAATATAATAAATACATATATCAACATTGACATAATATACACATATTTATAACATTTATAGTTTTATCATTTAATATATATATATATTATAATCGGAAAATGAATATCTATATAGATACTTGAAACCTCATGGATAGAATATGTATTTCTGAATTTCTTACCTGATGTATAATAAATAGAGTATAAATATAGAATAATCTGACTAAATAGATATCCATTGACATCCCTGCTAATGACAGCAAACTGGAAGTTCAACGCCTAAAACAATCAACATCATTTAACAAGAAATAGCTAGGGACTGGATGTACCTTTTACATGAATTACATTATTAGAGATGTTTTTCCACTGTCTCATCAACTTCCTTTTTCAAAAAAAAAAGAAGAAGAAGAAGAAAAATTCTAGTTTAAGATGAAAGTAGCAGGAAAAAAATCTGGAATCAAGACATGCATAATGGAGCAAACCACACAGAATGAATGAACTTGCATACCTACATGAAAGAAATGCCAACGCCTACCAAAAAAAACATAGATTGAGACACCTCAACTCCAAGATATCATCATAAAAAATCATTAGCAAGAAGAATTGCTTTCTTCACAGGAGGAGTTGAGTAAAGCTTTCACTACCCTGATGTCCATGGAAGTGAAGATTCCACAATAGATGCCACATGGTTATCTTCAGAAATATAAAACCACAAAAAGATAGAATTGAGGAGATTCATCAACCACCAGAGAGCATGTTACGTCTCACTTTTGTCCAGAGTTTGCATTCCTCTTGGCTTCAAGATTTGTACCTTCCTTGAGCGCAGCATGTGCTTCATTTTCCATTCCAAGTGTAGCGAGGGCAACAGCCTGAAGATACGATGCCACGTGCCATACAGGGGAAATGACTTGGGCTTGCATTGCATCACTTAGAGCTTCCTGAGGCAGGTCACTCATAAGATAGGACAGACTCCGCCGGGCAAAAACAGTTGGGGAAACCATGGTTCCCACATCAATGAACTACATGTCATAGAAGAGTCTGTCAAATACAATTTGTATACTTGCTGTTAAAACAAGTGGGGAAAAAATTAAAATCAGGTAGCTTGGTATGATAAGGAGATTTTATTATTAGCCAAGAACAGCACAAATTAATGTAAAAACAATTCCTAACATAATTCATGAATGAAAACTGAAAACTTTGAAATAAGGAGGACACCTGAGTGTAACACTCAATTGCAATTCTATAGTCTTTCTGCTTGAAAGCAGAATCACCCTTTTTCTTTGTATTTAAAGTCTCCAGCATTTCATCTGTCCACATTTGGAATGAGAGCTGCGCATAGGAAAAAAATTTGAGTTAGAATCTTAGCTGGGTTCTTGGCAAGTTAGAGAACATGTGAATAGAATGAGCCAGTGAGCATTTGCAATTTATATGAGAAAAGAAACAGCAAAACACTTAGGTAAAGAATAATTGCTTGAAATGTGAATATAACAAGAATAGCAGATAAGCCCAGAGTGAAAAGTATACAGTTTATAATACAGTTAAACATCTACTATTTGAAACCTATTGAGAGCTTTAATATGAAATAGAGAACCTCATTTGCCACTCCTTGATCATCTTTATAACCAATATTGTCTAAGATCTCATTTATGGCTGTCAGGTCCCTTCTAGAGCAAGCCTCGCCAAATGGTGACAAAGGAGGGGATGAAGCACCATGTGGGATACCTATCAAGATATGAGAAGGAACCTGCACAGGAAAGGAAATGGAAAAATGAAAACTATTTACGACTCGCTTCTAATGTCAAGTTTAGTTTCAAGCAGTCCCTGATGGTTTAAGTGTATTGACAAATCAACTAGAAAAACAAACTCCAATGCTATTTCAGGAATTTATGTATCTGTACAGTCATCCACAATCAATTTTCATTTTTGCATTTTTTTTAAAACAAGTTGTCTCTAGGAAACAGTCTGACAAAAATTGCCCTCTAAAACTCCTAATGAATCCTTGCCCAACAGAAGGCACTGAACTCAAAAAAGTTTCACTGCATGATGAATTTATAACACGGCAATCTGCAGGCACCAAAACAAGAAGTCAACAAGAAGTACCTAAGATATGACAGTTAAATGAGCAAACATACATCATTTTCCTTCTGAAGAGGAGTCAAAGCAGCGACTAAAGATTTCAGACTTGGCCGCTCTCGGAGTTCATACTGTAAACATCGAGAAGCCAAGCGTACTAACTCAGTCCCATCATCACTGGAAAACTGTCCTTCCAAACAAGAATCTGTCAGCATCTGAAGATTTCTATCCCGTATCAAGTCAAGGGCCTGGAACAATTTTCTTTTGAGTGTTAAATTTATGTGGACAAGCTTGTGTGACAAAGTATTTATAAACATGGGGAGGAAAACACAGTTTTTTTTTTTTTTTTTTTTGTGTTTGGTAGAGAGATCAAGAACGTTCATCAATGGATCCAAACGAGAGTTATACTAGTAAATTTACATTTGAATGATGTGCACTCACATGACTTGGGGGGATATGCTTTCCACTGAGAAGGTCAAGCAAAAGAGTGCCAAAACTATATATCACACTCTCTGGTGTTACTCTCCCTGAAACAAAGACAAGGAACATAAGCAAAGTCTTGGATTAACTTATATTCGAAGGATTAAATAATATTAGCGCCCAAAAACATTGGAGGGCAAGAACACAATTAGACAGCTATGATGACACAAAATTAGCACCACTACAAGATATTATGCAGACAAGTACAATTTAGTCAAAATTCTCTATTCTGGGATGCAATCAAAATTGATAAATATGACCGAAATCTCATACTCTATACAACGCAAGAAAAGCATGCCTAACAGGGAAATCATCATGAGATCGCACATCTCTCAGAACTATAATAAAATGCATTGGCCTAGATACTATTATAAGAGTTCCATTATATGGATCTAAATTCTGAAAACCTTTTGGGCAGGTCAGAAGAATAGTAATGTTATGCATCAGAAGTTTTACAAGCATGAACACATTGAAAATTCCAAAAGAACAATATGGGAACTAGATTATATAACACCTTGAGCAGGCCAGTCAGCAAGGCCCTTAACGGGTGGTAATGTCAAGTGATCTCACCATTAGATTTAACTACATAAATCCATTACTTGTTCATAGATCTTCCGATTTCAATTTCAGAAAATCACAAAATCAAAGCAGCAAGAAACGGTACTGTGAACAAGAAGCACCTACCAGTTCTCAAATACTCTGGAGGAGTAAAAGCCAGATTTGTACTGTAACTTTTTCCATCCCTGCTGTTTTTCATGAGGCCAAAGCTGGAAAGTTTTGGATTACCATCCTGTATAATTCTAACATATAAATAAAGAATGCAGATAGAATCTGACTAGGAATTGGTTTCCGACAAATGGAGACAGAATTTCATACCTCATCAAACAAAATTCTATAGGCATTAAGGTCATGGTAAAGGGCACGCCCTTTACTTGTGCAGTATTCTAAAGCTTCTGCAAGATGTAGAACAACTCTTAATCTCATCGCCCATTTTATAGGTTGAGTTTCCCCTGATTCAAGAGAGAATTGATTTGCTTACATCCCCAATAATCAAACTTGTAGAAAGACAGTCATGCAATTTTACAGAAAAAAGAAAATCGGTACTATTATACCATATTTAGGATGCAGAATTCAATCAGAAGCCCAAAAATAAAATAAAAAATATGCAACAAAACTTGTATCCAGAATCCTTGTCCATGCATGAGAAATAAGCCTTACAATGGAAAAGGTGTTTTGCAAGTGTCTCATTGAGCATAAATTCTGCCACAAGCACCCTTTCATCACCTTCACAGCAGAAACCAAGCAAATTTACCAATCTATGACTCCGTAGCTGGCCAACAGATCTCGCTTCCTCCTATTATTGTAACAGAAAATTATCTTCAAGTTATGACACATTTAACTCAAACCAAGGTATTTCTTCAAGCAGGTCCTTGTGACCTCAATGAGAACACATAAACAGATTGGCATTCATCAGTTATGCAAGGCTTGATTCACGAATAGACCTCAAATTGAACAAAGAAATGCCAGAATTTGTCTTATTGCTAACTAAACAGGGGATGTAAATAAAGGGGTTCGATCCTAGTCATGCTAATTCGTTGAAGGTAGTCCATGCCTCTTAGTATAATTTAAAACATGGCACCTGCTCGAATGAAGAAAAACAAAAATTTGTCAAGTTGTTGATGTTTCCTAAATGGCACTCTGCATAATGAAATGATAAATGCAAACAAAGAATCCAAGTACATAAGTGGATGGCGTAGAAGTAGCGCACCAAAAATTGTCGAGCATCAGGCCAGGCCATTTTATTGAATCGCTTAACAGCAATCCTCCTCTGATTTTCAAGCTTCCCTTTATAAACAACATTGGGAGCCTTCTCCCCATGCTCAGACACAATATTTTCTACTGCAAAACCAGATGTTGCATTTTTCAGCTGCTCAAGTGTGAATTCGCGGAATGCAGGCAAGTCATTAACCTCACTCTTATCTTCATTTCCTGGGGGAAAAAAAAGGTTACGACCCATAAAAAAATAAACTTTCTTTTCCCAAAAGAGAAGAAAACCCAATTATTTGACCCACCAACATCAGGAACTTCAACAACAGCTGCCTTGAACTGTGAATCTACGCAACAATGTGTAAACTTAGTGCACTGACTCCCCATCTCTCAATAATCACAAACCGAGGCTTTAATTTACTGCCCAGTAGCTTAAACTAAACCCAGATCATAGAATAACCAAACTTAGCAAATCTAATCAGCCCCAACTGAGCCCACTAAAGCTATACAACTGCAAAAACTCAACAGCCACTCAAATTTGATAGAAACAAGATCAAATGGCCCAAAGATTTGAGGAGCAACCAAAGAAAGATGAAAGATGAAAGAATGTTGAAACCAAGACCAGATCATGCCATGTCGTGTCACATCAAATTCATACAATGTGCGTGATGTGATATAATGGTTAATATTTGTTTGAGTAACGTTAAAAAAAATTTGAAATTGTGAATTATGACCGACAGGTATAGAATCTTGTATATTATTTTAATGGTTTTAATAGATATTTTCATGTAGCAGACAGGTGACTCTTATTACTGGAACAAGATAATTAGTTTTTTTTTTTTTTGAAAGATTGGAACTGGCCTTTGTTCGGAGAGTGGAACAGTTTCCAGAGGTCCAAAAGAAAACATGCCATCATGTCTCTTGCTCTCCCGCCGCAATCATTTCAATTTTGCCACCTTAATTATCATGTGTTAGGCAAACGGCGCCGTTGGACCTGTTGAGTCCACGAGATCAGGCTTGGGTCCTAGGAATGAGGTAATAATGATAAAGTTTGGTGAGGAGTTAAAAGTAACATTATTAAACAATGAAGATTAAAGTGCTGGAGATTGTGATAGTGTTTTTTTTTTTTTAAGTGTTTTTAATTAAAATAATATTTTTTAATTTAAAAAATAAATTTTAATATTAAAACAAATTTAAAAAATAATTAATTTTAAATAAAAAAACAATTTTAAAAATAATTAATTTTAAATAAAAATAAATAAATGTTTTTAGAAAATACCATTTGAAACGCTCCCCGTAAAACAGAACCAACTCCCGTCACACCGATTAAAATAAAAACCTTTCCAGTTCTAGGGTTAGGGTTTAAGCGCACCTGAAATTAAAACACCATCAAGTCCCTTGGCTATCCGTACGAAATGTCGAAGAAGAACGATTTAGGTCGTAGAAAGAGACAACATGAATTCGAGCTTCAACGTAAATCTCAGTTTCCGTTCTCTCAACCTCTCGAACTCTATAAATCTTAGCTTTTTAATCTTTATTCACTGTTGATTTCTGTTTCGTAATATTAGGAGAGAAGGAACTGAAGGAGAAGAAGCAGAAGAAGCTTCAAGCGAAGAAAAACAAGATGAAAGTAAGCTTCTTTCTCTTATTTATTCTTTCCTTTTGAATTTATTTTCTAATTTATGTTTCTACACACAAAAAATCCCATATTTGAATGGCTAATTGCATATTTGAATTGGAATTAAGGTTTTTGGTTTTGTTTATTTGGGGATATTTTTATGTTTAGGTTGATGGTAAAGACAAGAATAAGCAGAAGAAAGGTGGAGGTGGGTTTCAAGTAGGGAAGAGAAAGGTGAAGACCAAATTGAGCGCATTGGCAAAAGCTAAAGCTGATCAAGCAATGCAGCTTGATTAGTGAGGTTCAAGCTTATATCTTTTCTTTTCTTTTCTTTTTTGTTGAAATTCTAATAAGCTGTAATAGCTTATTGGTGCTGGATTTGCAGCTTCGATTTTTGTTATTCAGACGTGGAGCTATATAGTTAATGTTGTTTTTAGAATATCTGCTGTTTGTTTTGATAAATTTGCTTCTCAAAGATAAGCAAACGCATTAATCTGGGAAACTTTGGAGTTTTCACAATACAATGGTGTTATGCACTTGTGACTGTGGAAGTGGTTGGAGTGACTGCACTTTAGAGGGTGTGGTGCATCGGAAAACAGATATATTATTAAGTGAAAACATGGTTTATGATATCTTTGCCAGTCTTTGCCACTCACCTATTATGTTTTCTTTAAGAGGGGGGGTAATATTCTTCCTACCGATTGAATGAAAAACCTGACTGCAAAAATATATTTTAAGATAGGTGGATTCGTTTATTAGGTTGTTTCTGTTCTTCACGTTTGTATGCGAGTGAGGAATCATTATTGCCCAGGTTTTGAGGGTTTTAGGGAATTTGGTTGAATTGATGTATTAGCTATACTGTTGCTGTTTCTGGGAGGTTAAGGGAGACCCAGTTTTATATTGATGAAATTGTATGGTTGGGATGTGTATTGGTGCATTGTTGGTATCGTTGGTTTTGCACATCTTGTGAATGGAATTAGAATGATATTTTGTTTTAATCTTTCCCTTTCCACGAGAGTCTGTGTCAAGCCTCTGACACAGCTAAATTAGGTGTTCTTGAGATTTTATGAGAACTAGAAAGATTTTTCTATGTGCAAATTCAATCATGGAAGATAAATATAATTTTTGCTTTGTAGTAAGATTTTCTGTCAGAACTGCCGTGATGCGGTCATACAGCTAACCAAGAATTGGTACAAGTTCTGTGAGATAGTTTGCACTGACTTCTGATAAATTGTTTGATTATGCTAACCCGAGGCTTCTAACTGGGAAACAAGGTTTGAAAGCCTTGTAAATAGAAGGCCACTGTCATCAGTTTTGGCCACTGTAACCAGAGTTTATAAGAAACATATTTGGGTGTTTATGTGAGCAGAAGTCCAATTGTTGCTTATGCTTTTCCTCAGGGTGTCGCTATTGATTGACATTTTTTCCATGGTTTCTTCTTCAACAAGATATTTTTATTGGAAATCTCTTCATCAGGAAGGATCTTATGCATCATGGAGGACCTGCTTAATGGTATAGAATTTGTACGTCTAGCAAACATTTTTGCTCTCATGTTACAATGAGCTTATGAGCTTTGCGTGGTTCATACAGTCATGTTGATCAGAGTGCAGTTGGGCTCATTAGCCAACTTACAAACTGCAGCTCTACCTCTGCTCCACCTCATAAAAGACCTCGAGTCTTTTGAGATTCCATTGTTCTGAAGGGAAATTTAGAAGGGGTAAACGAAGCAGCATTGCACCTTGGCATGAAGTTGACTGGTGTGATGACCCTGCTTCTTTTCAAGGCTGACCTGGTTTGGATTGGAAGCCCCTTGAAGGCTCTTGTGTACGTGAGAAGGTACTTAGAATAGTGCAAGGCCCATGTCAGCCTCGAGTGGACCAAAAGATGAAGAATAGAGAGCAGTATCATGTCTTTCTAGGCTGATTTTAGCATATCATTGGAATTAAAAAAAAGAAGCTAAAAGCCATCGTTGAGTTGAATTTCTTTCGAGGGCGAAATGGGTTTTTTCTTTTTTGGAATTAATTTTTCATTATAGAATTTATAGTGGTCTTTTCATTTTTTTTAAGATAATAAAATTGCATAAATGCCTTTAAAAAAAAACTGAAAATTTTAAGATAATAAAATTACATAAATGCCTTTAAAAAAAAACTGAAAATATTGTAAGTGGTTTTTAAATCATTTTTTAATTAAAAAAGTAAAATTAACTTAGAACCCGGCAAAAATTGTGTAAAACTAGTTTCTAAGTGTTATTCTTATCTTTTCAAATGTTTTATTTAAGCTTATGTTTTTTGTATCTCTTAATATTTATTTAATTAAAAATTATATTTTTTTATTTACTTTATATATAATTATTCAATAATTTTGAAAATAATCAAATTATCTCGAGTTTTTTTATTTATTATATTTTTAAATTTTAACTTTTTAAAAATATTTTTTTAATCAAATCCAATTATTTGATTTAAATATAAACAAGGGACACTCTCTTCACAATAATTTGTTTGTTTTTCTTTCTCATTGCTTTGTCGGTTCGTGTATTTTTTTTATATATATTACCATGAAACCTTTTACATTAACATTAAACATGTCTTGATGAACTCTTTTAGATGATAAAGAGGTGTTCACAATAAAATGAAAATGAGTCTCTAACAGTTTTTTTTTTTCATTTCCTTCTTAATATGGTATTAACATCTTAGTTTTTTATTGTTAATTATTGCCAGGTTTTTTCCCTTTTATTTACTATCAATATCTAATTTTAATTTTATTTTCAAATTAATTGGACTTAGTAAATTCCATCAAATCTATTAGATTTAATATATATATATATATATTAAATAAATAAAAAACCTGGCCCATCTACATAGTATTCCTTATAATCAAACACTCTTTTCGCTTTCAACGGTCTTATCATCTCCCACCACAAGCGTCTTGAAGAAGCAAAGAGCACGCATGACTTTCTGCTCAACTGGGAAGAATTTAAATCCTTGGCCCGTCAACTCCGTCCTGTTCGAATATCAGATGCCCTGACTTTTTGAGCGAAGAAACCCAGACACATGGTGCGAGAGCTGCATCGGGATTGAATTGATGATGAACTTTTTTTTCGTAGTTAAAAAAAAAAAACTCCAACTACAAGCTTCTACCAATCTTCATCGATGTAGCATGCAGCATAATTTTCATGAGTACTTCCGCCATAAAAGAAGCGGCATCCCTAATGGCCGGGCTTGGCCTATAGAGTTATACAGATTAAACCGTAGACCTGGGAAAAACGAAGAACAACGGAAGTTTCTTTTGTATTTGTAATCAAAACAATCGCTTTCGTCTTTGTGACTCTGACTGTGACTGAGATTGTCGCTGGGTTCATCCATTTCAGAACAACGTTATTCATGCCTGTGGTTTGCATCTTATAGCTGTGAGAAATTTTCCTAATTCAAATACAAGTCTGGTTTTCTCTTACAAATTCGTATTTGTTTTATTTTATCAATCAACCATTGATGTTATCAAGCAGATCAAGAACCCCTCATTTGAGCATTGATGCTCCTCGTCCATTAAAGGAGTTCCTTGACAAGTTGTTGATGGTTCAAACAGTGACTTCACAACTTATTTCAGTGAAAGGCAAAGAAGACATGGATAGGCTAAGAAACAAGTGGAGTTTCTTAGTCAAAACAATACTTGTTTTATTCTTAGAAAACACAGTAAGAGAGGTTGAGGGTTGAGGGTTGATCCACCAACCAACATAATATTTGCTGTTCAACTCCTACATCCATTTCTCTTCTCTCTCATTATATTCCTTCTCCACGTTAAGAGAATGGATGTCAATGGAAGGCATTTTCCCTTTTCCCATTCAATTGCTCCTCCTTTATCACAGTAATATCCAACTTCAATTTGCACCTACTGCCCTTCCCTTTTTCTCAGATTATTGAGCCGTGCTGTGAGTAGCCTTAAAAAAAATATATAAAAAAAAATCTTAATATTGAAAGAAAAAACTAAAAAAGTCCAATTAATTACACACTGGGACCACCCAGAGGCCTCACTGAGACTCTCAATGTCACTACAGAAGGTGGTGTTCTGACATTGAAGGAAACTGCGTACGTAGCTAGAGCGCGGCAGTCCCTTTCATATGCTGGTAATTGTAATGCACGCGTTAGTTTTTTTGTTATTACTTATTGGTTTTAGTTTTTAAATTTTTTTGTTTCAAATTTATTTTTTTAAATCTTAATTATTTTAAATTAATAAAATTAAATTTTATTATGGAAAACAGAGCATGAGCCATGGGTTAGAATTTTTCCTAAATATTGCGAGATCTTTATACCTAAGTAACCAAAAAATACTATTAAGTTCAATTATTTATAAAAACGATGTCATGAAAAACAAATTGAGTAATAAAAAAAGGATTGAAACTTTTCATTACCCGTGCAACTCATTCTCCTATTCTAGCAAGAAAAAATAGCTGTATATTTGTTTATTGTTTAAATTTGATATTTATTGTTTAAATTATTTTAAATTAATAAAATTTAATTTAATTTTGTAAAATTAAGTGATGAATTTTTTTATTTTTTTATAGATAAAGCAATAAAAAAAACATAAGGGATCAAAATTTTAAAAAAAATTGTCAAGGGAGCAATTTTTTAAAAAAAATAATAATATTACAAGGTAGCATGTTTTCTCTTCACTTCCAAAGTGAGTCTCTCCAAACCTATAGTTTTTTTTGTTAAAAAAAAAACGTAATTTAAAAATAACTCCAGCAGGTTTGAAATCTTGTACAATTGTCGAATCTTTTACTTGTTCCGATTGCCATGGCTTTCACGCTTGACAATTATTTGCAACTAGGCTGGTCTGTTCAGACATCGGTGTGGCCCACTTAAAAAATAGCTCGTACTCTCAGTTTTTTTTCCGGTAATTGCAGGGCGACCTCTGCTAGTGGAAGTTTTGGTACTCGATCAATTTTCACCACATCAATGTTTCAGCTAAATCTTTCATTGAACGGAAACTTTCTTCCGGCAATGATCTGTGTAATAAAATACGCTTTCCCTTTCTCTTTAAAACTAAAGGTCAACAATCCTCATGAGCACCAAGAGCCCTATCCCATAGTTCAATCCTCCAATTAATGTTTGGCAAGCAGGAAAAATTATGTCACGAGAGACTCCAGTTTCGGGCATCAATCCCATGCAAACCTTCTTCTTTTTTTTCTGTTTTTTCTGCGAAATACAAGGATAATCCAGGTGTGTTTTCCGAAGTAAGTATGGAGGTGATCATAAGCAATTGGCTCGATAAGCAATGCCTGGGATCTTGAGAGAAAAGGTCCGATTCAGCACTGATATAAAACAGCTATCCAGGTAGGCCAGAGAGCACCATAAATTCACTGCTGGTAGCCCTTTGCAGTCCCATTCCGTTGAAAGTTTGAAGCATTTTGAGTGGTCGTAACTTTTATCGAGAGTCCATCTTTGTGGAGTCAACATCAGCAAAAAAAAGCATTGGTTCTGATGAAGAAAATTGATATCTTGAAAGGGTTATTTACTGTTAGCAGTGAAACCACAATTATACCAGTAATCTCCTTGTCAAGTTTATTTGCATTGAAGGGAATTGAATAGATATTTTTAGAGAATAAATTTAAATTTTAATAAATTAAGTTATTTATTTTAAAATTAATTAAAAAATTATTTGGTAATTTTATAAAGATTTATCAGTTATTATCAAATTAATAAATAACAATTAATACTTTCACTTTTATAATGTACATCAAAATGATTATTATACCTTTTAGATTCAAGATTTTTCAAAGGATGTTTTCATTATTATTTTTTTAATTTTAAGTGTAATACATGAATTAATTTTTCATAGGAGGTCCTGAAGCTGTCGACAATCTTTTTTTTAATTTTAAGTGTAATAGAATGACTCAAATGTTTTTAACAGTTGATTTTTCTTTAGCATGGGTATTTTTATAATTTAATTTGGGTTTTTTATTATTATTATTTATGAGTAATTTTGAACTTTAATTAGCATAAATAATACTTAAAAAAAAACACATAAATGTGTTGCACACTCGTTAGATAGTGGCAAATTTCTATACCTTTTAGGTGATCTTTGCCTTGACGAAAGAGTTCGGTTTAGTATTTTTTTTTATATATTTTTTTTTTCTTGAATTCTATACCATTCCTTTCTAAATCTCAAATCACAATTTGTTATTTCTTCATAATCACAAAGCACCCTCTGAAAGTTTTTGACAGTGCGACTCAGATTGCTATAGTATTTTTTTTATCTCTAGCAATAAATAGTTTTATTTATCTGATAAACCGGCCTTTAAAATCTGAAAATGACATGAATTAATTCTCCATAGGAGGTCCTGAAGCTGTCGACAATCTGCCGTTGGAGATGCTCTTAGGAGCATGGCGATGGCTTTGCTTGGCTTCGTTGTCAGTCCTTATAAAATAATCTTGGTTCCATGCATGGCGCAGACAATAAATCTTTCGAAACTCATACTTTAATCTATTAAAACACATCCCAGAGGAAATTAATACAATATAATATCACTTTTTTTGTTTTGGCGCTCGAACTTTATGGTGATCTGCTAAGTATTATAATAATCCTGTCTCGACTCCGGTCAGCCTTGACCCATCAGCAAATATTTTAAAAAACTAATAACTAAAATTTGCTCGAAAACCGTTCTCAAAAAAAACAATATATATATATATATAAAAAAAAGGCAAGTCCGGCAGCCACTATGATTAGAGAATCATCTAACGAGTGTGCGTGTATTTAAAATTTTGTCTTTAGTGATCCAGGAAGCACAGTTAAAATGTGTTTTTTTTAAAATTATATATTTTTAAAATTATTTGTTTAATGATTATTTTTTAAATTATTTTTAAAAAATAAAAAAATAATTTAATATTTTTTTTAATAAAAATTATTTTAAATTGTGATTGCTACTACAATTATAAATATTTTTTAATTTTATATTCTATTTTTTAAAATAAAAAAATTTAATTTTTTCATGATTTATGATTTGAATTGAAAAATAAGATTGTATCATTTTTTTGATTTTTTTTTAAATCATATTTTAGTTAGCTTTTATAATTTAATGGAATTTCATGTGTTTATCTGGATTATGTTCTAAACATGGATTTTTATATTTAAAATTATTTTTTATATTTTAAAATTATTTTAATATGTTAATATTAAAAATAATTATTTAAAAATAAAAATATTATTTTAATATTATTTTAATAAAAAATACTTTAAAATATAAAACCATCAAATCATATTTGCCGTTGATAATATTAAAATTGGATTCGATGATTTGATAACACTGAACTGGCTGTGCGTACTATGTAAGGTGGTTTTATCAGCACAGGACACTGCTTTAGATATTTTGGATTGATGCTGGGCAAAGTTTAGTGGTGACAGAGAAAAGTCACGTGCAGACAAAGTTCACGCTCTTGCTTCCGGGCCCAAACCTCCTTCTATCAGCTCAAGCACTCCACGCGATTCACTGGGGCGTTGACACACACCGCCGCGGTTCATGCCTTGACATCTTGCAAACAACAAAGCTACCAATATCCCTCTGTTTCCGACATTAATTACCGAGACAAGAAGATTACGGTGGCCTACCACGCGCTTCGAATAAAACCATTGCTTCATTCATGCGTCATAATCTCAGAATTTGCCAAGATTCCGATTTTAGTTTTAATTAGAAGGCTGTGTGCGATGATCCTGCACCACAAACCAAACGATTAGTGATCAAAGTGTTCAAGATACCGATAGCAAGCTAGCTAGCTATTATTATGGCTTATAAAAGTAACAATTCACCATTTAAAAGAATGGATGCGAGTATAGAAAGTTCAAAAAAGAAGGCTGGGGACAAGTTGGGTGAGTGATCAAAGTCTGAGGGACAGAGTTTCAGGAGATGCGTGGCATGAGAGTAAGAGAGCTTTCAGAGATAATTTCGATCAGAAGGAAATCAAATCGTTTGAAGCCTTAGAAAAACCAAAGATTAATCAAAGTCCCCCACAAAATGTTGTGATGTTGGTATTTACAGTGGAAAGAGGATACCTTTGATCGTTGAGATCACACTGCATCATCTATGTTGTTGTTAGATTAGAACAAAACAAAGGGGAAATGGGTCATTTTGGGCCATAGTGCTTTAATTTGCTTGTAAGAACTAAAGAAAGTATCAATCGGATCTTCCTTTAGCGAAACTTGCTATGAACTTGTCAAATTGAACTCTTTTAACTCTTCATTAATACTTCAATCCATCTTGTGTTTAGGAAGTGATACGTTTTATGGAGTGCTTACCTAGAAATATAAAGGTTGATTTCTATAGGTTTGACATCAGAGCCTCTTAAACAACAGTGCTTGCTCGTTTGGTATCATATACATGAGAAATTTTGGATTTTATAATGCAAGTACGTGTAATGTAACCCTTTTTTTTAGGGGATTAGAAAGGTTTTTGTCCTAAAAAAATCATCTAAATAAAGGTTTGGGTGATGATGACTTGATCAATAGGTTATGGATAATGAGAAAATGTAAATTAAACATTTGAGACATCTTAAAAAAAAAAAAAAACTAAAAAGACCACACCATGATGTCAAGATATTTTTTCAATACCAATATGATGCCTATAATTTTTTTAATATCAAACAAGATTTTTTTTAATACCATAATTATTAAATTTGTTCTTACTATAAAGAATTTAAAGAAATAAAGATGATTTAAGGATTTATTTTGTGAGCTTAACATATTTTATATGAGTTACTCCTTTTTAATTTTATTTGATAGAAAATAGTTTATTTCACATTTATACTTGTGTGTTTTTTAGTCATATTGATGGACTTGACAATTTATTCTTCTTTTCCATACTTGGAATATCTTTTGACATTTAAACACATCATACAATGGATTTCTTTTAGCCAGGATGAACTAGCAATTATTCTTGTTATAATGCATTTTTTTCATTTCATTTAAGGGTGTTTCCATTGATTTGAGTGATTCTTTTGCGTCTTTTTATAAATTGCCAATTTTCTTTCAAGCATGAGCCGCTGGCATAGTGATAATCATTAATTTAGCATAGCTAACACAATAAATCAAGTAAGTAAAACAACTATAAGTCATAACATATAACATGGTGGCATAGTGGTAATCATTAATTTAGCATAGCTAACACAATTAGCAAGGTGTGGTTAAATAAATATGGGAAATATAAGATTATCGAGAGTAACAAATTTAAAATTTGGTTTACACATAGTTTGTTCAAAATAGCATGACATAACCCCACGACTAACCAATAGAAATTAACAAAGGATAATGAGCTTATGACCTAACAATCACATCACTTAGATATAATGGCACGGCATATCCCTCAAGACTTCCTAATAAAAATTAACCAAATATGATGGGTTTATAATTAATAGAAGTATAACTTATTCAAAGTGACATGGTGTGGCTAAAAGTGTCTACACAATATAAAAGATGATCAATTACAAGGAGCTCATGATCGAACTAGTGTACACCTTGGCTAGATAAACAAGAGATATCTAAAAGTAACCAACCATTATAAAAATAACTAAAAATAATGACTTATCCTATATTCGACTTGATCAAATAGGTTTAACATGGTTAAAAGCACTAGCCATTAGAAAGGAATTGATTGTAAAGAGATTATGACCTAACCAACATGCATCTTAGATAAATAGATATAACATCATTAACAATGACTGACCATAAAAATGGAATGTAGTGTATAGAGCTCAAAACTTGATCAATATATAGTTTGGTTAGACAAACATGATATGTAAAAAGATAAGTAACAATAAAAAAGGAACTCAATATAATGAGCTTGTGACCTGACCAACAAATAGCTTAGCTAGATAGGCATGACATAACTATTAAAAAGGAACGAGTATAATAAGTTCATGACCTATCTAGAATTTAATTTAGCCTGATGAACATGGCATGACTAGAAATGACAAACCATAAAAAAAGAACCAAACACAAAAAACTATAGCTTAGCTAGCACATTATATATTATAGCTAAAGATAACCATGCATAGAAGAGAGATATAGTACAAGGAACTCACAACCTAGCTAGTGTATAAGTCAACGCATAACTTAGACAAAATGAATATTATATAACAAAGACAAATGACCATTAGAAAGCAATCAAACATAAATAGCTTACTGGTTGGTTAGTGTACAACTTACTACTTGGCCAATACAAAGCTTTACCAAATAAACATAACATGGTTAATGGTGATAAGCCATAAAAAAACTAAGCATGAGGATAGATTTTAGTTGGCATATAAAGTGATAAAAAAATAACTAGACACCAAAAAGAAATGAAGTATAAAGAGCAAAAGAAATGAAGTATAAAGAGTTTGTGTGTAATTATAATGTATTATAGCTAAACAGTCGGTATGATTAAAAATGACTAACCATAAAAAATAATTCATTATGAAAGGCTTGTATTTTTTCAATATGTAGCTTAACAAACCAACTAACTTAGTGAATGATCCTTTTTCATTTACTTAGAAAAAAATGATTAAATTCTTAAGATATATCCTATATTCTTTATGCATGTCTTGGATACATAGTTGATAACTTATTTCTCATTAAAACCTTTTATAGATGTATAGAATACAATATCAAAACTATTTAGTATACTTCCGTAAATTCTCTTTAAAGCTTAAGTATTTTTTTTTATGTCAAATATTGTCACCTTTTCATGGATAAAGAAAAACTTCTTAGTAAATAACTTGTCCATGTCTACGCAGAGCCCGGGGCTAGATTCATATACTAGGTAGGGATAATTATTTTCAGTTTGGTTTTTATTTAAAAAAATAACCAAACTAAATTTAAAAAAAAATCAAAAATAGTTCAAACCGACCTGTTTTAATTCGATTAGATTATTTTTGAATAAAAACCAAAACCCAACCGATTTGTTTTAATTCGATACGATTTCGGTACAGTTCGGTTATTTTATATTAAAAACCAAAAACTATATTGTTTTTTGGGTTTTTTTTTTTGTAATTTCAAAATTTGGCTTGGCTATTATTTTTGGTTCAGTTTGGTTTTTTGTTTTCAGACTTATGAAACTGAAACCGAACCAATCGGTTTTTTTAATTATTCTAATCTATTTAATTGGTTTTTTTCACGGTTCGATTTTTTTGGTTATTTTTTTTAGTTTTCTCGATTTAATCGGTTTTTTATTTTTTTACTCACCCCTAATACCAATTGTATGCTTTCTTAGTCAAATCTTTAGAAAAGTCTTTAAATTCTAACTCTTCACCTAGACTATAGACACTTAAAGTCTCCACAAACTTTATAAAATGCTTCTTGGCACCCCCTACTTCCTATTAAAAACTTTGAACTTGGAACTAGTATAATCTTCTAGGTAGGGTTTTATAGTGATACATATTAGATAAAGAAATTTAAGGTCAAATTTACTTACAGATTTCTTACAAAAAACTTGTTAATTCCCTTTTAAACTATCTCCTAAAATTGTTGGCGAGCTACCCTCACTATTTTGGGTAATTTAGCCACCCTTAATTTTGAGATGGATGGTTTTGTTAGCATTGTTATTAGGCTCCAGCAAGGTCTTGTCATTATGTTGCATAAACATAATGGTTACAAGATTAGTAATCCTCTTGATGGTTTTGGAAGAAATCATTGTTCTTTCACTTTCACTAACTCTTTAGTGGAATTATAAAAAACATGTGTAAGGGCTATTAAATATTGATCAAATGACTAGTCAAAAAATTAGTTAAGATATTGAAAGCTAGTATTGTGACTTGTAGAAGTAACAAAATACCAACATAAAAAGATGGATGCAAGTAGATAAAGGCATGTGAGAAAAAATAGTAACGTTATGAAGGTATAAATTAACGGTGAAAGTCTAAAGAATAAAGTTTAAGAAATTATATGGTATGAGAGTAAAAAAACTTTAAGAGAGAATCTTGATTAGCAAGAAATAAGTCTTATAAAAAAAAATCAAGATTCAAAAAGATCAAAGATAAAAAAATCTATCTCACAATATGGTGGAGTTGGTATTTAAAGTGAAAATAGAATGCCATTGATAATTAAGGCATCACCTCATTCATTTTTTATAGTTAAATTTAAACCTTAGAAAAAAAAATATTTTTTTAATCTAAACTATTTGAACTTGTTATCAAACACTAAAAGAAGTAAAATGATTATTCCTCCAACAAATCATGCTCCAAGCAAGCTACTCAATTTCTTTAATGCATTTTAAAAACAAGGCACAAGCACTTGTTAAGCTATAGAGTTCATTTGGAAGTGTGGTTGTAGTTATTTTTTAAAGTATTTTTCATTTAAAAATACATGAAAATAATTTTTTTATTTTTTAAAAATTATTTTTGATATCAGTATATCAAAATATCCGAAAATACTTAAAAAAAATATTAATTTCAAATAAAAAATATATTTTTTAAAATTTTTATAAAAACACTTTTAAAATACAAAAACAAATAGGGTATAATATTTGTAAAGACCATCAGTTCATTTGATTTTCAAACCAATAAAAAAAACAAGAATTAATATATTATAATTTTATTTAATTATTTTTAAAGATAAATCAAGTATATATAAAGTTTTATTTTAATGCAAATATATATTTTGCAATATTAATCTATAACAATAAATAATTTTATTTTATTTTTTAGTATTATATATTTTTCCCTTCGAAAAATTAAATATTAATCTATAACAATAATTAGTTTAGTTTTATTTGTAAGTATTAATCATTTTCTAGTGGTGTTTTTTAATAGAAAACCTCTTGGCAGGATAAATTTCATTTTATTTAAGTGAACAATAAATGCATGCATTTCTCCGTTCTTAAGCATAGCACAAACCGGGTACTATCCAGTTTAGTATTTGATTCTTCCTTTATGGACGAGATGAATTTGTTCTTAAGTACATCAAGAAACATCCTAATAACATCTAATCAGTGAAAATCCCTTAAGCACCAAGCAACCTTAGATCCTTTTATTTTCGCGCATATATATATATATATATATATATATATATGTTTCTTTATCCGATGGTGGCCCTCGCAATCGAACTGGTGGTTTGAGTGTCTCCCTAGCTAGTCCTGATGGTTGTGTTATTGGTGGAGGAGTTGGTGGAGTTCTTATTGCAGCAAGCCCTGTTCAGGTAACTTATTTGTTGTTGTGGCTCTCTAGTATATGTAGTTTGCACTCAAAACTGCAATCCTTTTATTGCTCACTAAACTTCTCAATGGTGAGACTGTTAAATGTTTTTAATGCCATTTTCATAGAGATGAAAATGTTTTTATCAACTGGCATTCAGTAATTGTACAGAATTAGATTATCTACTTTGTCAATGAGCTTTCAGCCATGCAAAATAATCCATAGAACGAGGCAGGAAATGTTTTCTCTGTAACTGCGTGTTGCAAATTAGTAATGTTCTCTTCTCTTGTATCGCCAAGCACTGAGTCCCTTTTGTTTTGTGCTAGGTAATTAGGTGTTAAGTTCATGCCACAAGTCCGTGATAGAAACAGGCATGATTTTTTTTCATATTATTGTAAAATGCTTTACTAATTGATCCATGAATCCAGGTGATAGCCGGAAGTTTCTTGTGGGGTGGTTCAAAGACTAAAAACAAGAAAGTGGAAGGTGCTGAAGTAGCCAGAGATGCGGACCATCAGACGGTCGAGAATCCAGTAACTCCAACTAGTGTTCAACCAAGTCTAAATCTTACTCCAACCTCTTCTATGGGTGTATGGCCTGGTTCTCGGTCAGTGGATATGCGAAGCACCCATGTTGACATTGATCTGATGCGCGGATAAGGATTTTCTATTGATTATTCTGTGAGCAATGTATATACTCTCCTGTTTCAGTACAGCTTGAATATAATCTTCTGAAGTCCAATGATGAAGATTGAAGACAGGCTGATTCTGCTCGACATTTCTCACTTCATTTACTTATGATTGACCATGGGTTGAACTCATCTCTTGTAGCTCAATGACAATGCAATTCCAAGTTTTAGTGTTGGTGATTCGAACTAATCTGTTTTTCTGTGAGTTAAAAGCTTTTTCTATCCTACAGGGTACGCTGGCATATGGTTCTTCATATCTTCGTAAAGTCACTCTTTCTGTAGTCATAAGGCATGCCATTTTCCTGTACAAATCAGCAGATTGCCGTTTTATGATTCCCTAAATTTTTCCTCAGAGATAGAAATTTTACTTTGTTCTGGTTTTTATCTCAGTTGTATTTTTTTAAATGTGACTTGTAGCCCGTGGCCATTGAGAAGCTTATACGCGACATGAATAGCCTCTGAATTCCTGTTCTTTTTTTTTTTGTTTTCCTGGCATGACCGTATAATTTCAAATATAATTTGAGTACATTATTTGCTATCTTAGAATTTCCTGAAAATTGATCCATAAGAAAAATAATCATATGCATGATGCGTTAAAACAGAAGACAATTTGTTAAAAGATAATTTGTTAAGGTGAAAGGGGCATATGGTTCAATAGTCAATGGGATCATCAAGAAGAAATCTCAGAAATATGATGTGGTTTTGGTATGTAATGCCAAAATCAAATGGTAAACAAAAAAACATAAGCGTTTTGACCAATCTATTATAGTGCTTTGAATGGCCTTTTACTGCATGCATATTATTTTTAAATATTTCATGAAAAAAATTGCTTAGATCTAATTCATATTATAATATAATCTTCCACATTAAATTCATTATATTATCTATATAAATCAGCTCAAAATTTATATTATGTATTATTTGCTTGAATCTACTTAAAAATTTTAATATACAAATTCTGAATTCTAGAAGTAAAAGACTCGGCTAACTCAAAGATCCTAACATAAAGAGATATGAGAAAAAGGTCTATAGGTTTCTTAGGCTTGTAACCATGTACAACTTCAAATGAACTCATGCTTATTAATCTATTGACAAAGCTACTATAAATAATATAGGTTATAGGAAAAATCAAATTCTAATTCTTATTATGATCACTTCCTAGACATCTCAAAAAGTTACCTACACTCCTATTAACTACTTTAATTTAACCATTAGTTTAGAGGTGGTAAGCATTTAAAAACTTTAACTTATTTTCCACTATATGTTAAAGGGTTTTTCAAAAATAACTTATAAATCTAACATTTATATCCAATACTATAGTGTAGGGAAGACCATAACTTGAAAATCTTGTTAAAATAGAGTTTCACAACTCTAGAAATATTTGTGGTCTTGATACAAAGAATAAAATAGATCATCTTAGAAAAGTGATTGACAACCATAAAAATAAAATCATACTTCTTTACCGCACATAAAAATCTAAGCATAAAATTTATATTTACATCTTATCAAAAACAAATGAGAACAAGCAAAAGGTGTGAAGAACGATATTTTAAATATTGTTTCTAATGTATTAACGAGAATAGGTCAAATATTTGAAAATACTTTACTTACAACTTATTATATTTATATGTATGTTATTTGAATAAGTGCATATATTCTTCTCCTTTTATATATATATATATTTGACAAGATTATGAGAAAAAGGTCTATAGGTTTCTTAGGCTTGTAACCATGTACAACTTCAAATGAACTCATGCTTATTAATCTATTGACAAAGCTACTATAAATAATATAGGTTATAGGAAAAATCAAATTCTAATTCTTATTATGATCACTTACTAGACATCTCAAAAAGTTACCTACACTCCTATTAACTACTTTAATTTAACCATTAGTTTAGAGGTGGTAAGCATTTAAAAACTTTAACTTATTTTCCACTATATGTTAAAGGGTTTTTCAAAAATAACTTATAAATCTAACATTTATATCCAATACTATAGTTTAGGGAAGACCATAACTTGAAAATCTTGTTAAAATAGAGTTTCACAACTCTAGAAATATTTGTGGTCTTAATACAAAGAATAAAATAGATCATCTTAGAAAAGTGATTGACAACCATAAAAATAAAATCATACTTCTTTACCGCACATAAAAATCTAAGTATAAAATTTATATTTACATCTTATCAAAAACAAATGAGAACAAGCAAAAGGTGTGAAGAACGATATTTTAAATATTGTTCCTAATGTATTAATGAGAATAGGTCAAATATTTGAAAATACTTTACTTACAACTTATTATATTTATATGTATGTTATTTGAATAAGTGCATATATTCTTCTCCTTTTATATATATATATATATATTTGACAAGATGTAATATTTACATGGTTATGTTTTCTAAATTTGTTGATTTTTTTATTCAATCAAATAATAATAAAAATAGACACAGACATTAATTGATTGAACAAAATTAAAAAAAAAAAATAAGCAAGATTGTACATTTTAGAAATATTATTTAAAAATAAATTTCTTTTTATTTTTAAAAATAAAGTTCATCCATATAAAAGATGATATAGATTAAGATATGTAATTTTGTAAGGTATAACATTTACAAGGTTGTGTGTGCTAAATTTATTAATTAAAATATTTTTTTTTCAATCAAAAAATAATAAAAATAGACACTAACATTAAATTAATTGAATAAAATAAATAATAATAATAATATGCAAGGTTACACATATTAGTAATATTATTTAAATTTTTTTTTTATTATTTTTAAAAATAAAGTTCATCTATACCAAACATTAAAAAAATATAGATTAATCAGAAAAATCTTCTCAAAAATTAAATATATAATTAAAAAATAATTTGTTATTTCAAACAGGCTTTCTAAATAACATAAAAGAGAGAAGATATATTAATTTAAATAAAAATAAAAATAAGATTTTTAAAAAATAAAAACTAAAAAAAAAAAATTCTTAAACCAAAAAAAGTAAATCTAAAAAAAAAAATTCTTAAACCAAAAAAAGTAAATAGTATCACTTACAGTAAAACTTATAAGGTAAATTCGGACCATAAACTCAATCAATTCTAATATTGTTTTCTCTTAAATTTATAGCAAATCTAAAAAATATAAACAATTTCATTCACTGTAAAATATAAAAGGATAAACAAACAATGTTTTTTTTTTCCTCTTTTTATATATATAATTCTGTTTGGTTTGTTATTTTTATTAAAAACTGAACCGAAACCCCTAGCTCTGCCACTGAGAGCTTTTTTCTTGACCAGAAATGCAAACAAACCCTCAGATGTTCTAAAGAAACAAAAACATACCACATGCACTATCCTAACGCATCAGGAGTTCCTGCGGAGCATAGAAGTATTTCTTAACACCAATCCGCAGACAATGGCACAAAAATTAACTAAATAATTCTCTTCTCAGCAACCAAGAAGCAACAATGGCATCTGATGCTGAGCCAATTCCATTACAACCAAAAGTGAAAATACGATCTCCATTATTAAACTTAATCTACTGTCATGTATGAATTTGAACCCATTTCCAGGGAAACAGAACATTACACGAAAAACAAGATATCCAAATATTTACACCCATTTCCAGGTAAACAGAACATTACACGAAAAACAAGATATCCAAATATTTACAAGCGCTGCTGTGAAAAACCAGATTCTGACACACTGGCAAGAGAGGCTTTGACTGAACACGCCATTTACAACTTCACAGCATACTATCTGTCCTCGCTGGCAAACGACGGAAGAAATTGACTGGTGCTGATGGAACCCTGTGACGAAACCTAGGATGCCTCATAAAGTAGAACCCCCCAAGAAGAGCAAGCACCTGAAACGGTGTTGCATATAGAACAATGGCAGCCACTAGACAGAAAATCAAGAAAATAGTTGTGGCACGAGGGTCCCTCCAGCTTAGTAGCGCTTGAACCCGCTCTCCTTGGGTAGCCACATCACCCACAACAGTCTGGATCCTCCCAGCAACGCTCCTTAGTCGATCATACCTAAAACGAACAACCTCCGGACTTTGTCTGGATGGAAATGTGTCAAATTCCTCATCAAGCTCATCAGGGCTCACTGCATCTGAACAAGAAATTCTCGTGTTCATGTGAGGAGGGTAACGCGGTCGGAAATGATAATTCCAAACCCCTATTAGAAACATGTATAGAAACACAGTTGGCAAAATCAGTTCTGGAAAACAGACAAGCATCACAAAGAGGACTTGTACTAGCACTGTAGTGATGGGATTTTTCCACATGCAAACTTCACCAAACCATTTTCCTACGGAAAGTAATCCGGAGAAAACTGACATCAGCCTAAAGAAGTTTGCCTTGCTGCGCCTCATGCTCCAAAGATGTGAGTCTGCATCAGACATGTATTCTACAACTTCTTTCCTAAGAGGAGGTTCAGCCCGACCAAGACGAGCTGCTACTAAATTGACAGCCTGGAAACGTAGCATGTCCTGCTGCATTACAGTCAATGGCCTTGCATAGTGCATCTTTGGCAAAAGTGGTCGCGAGTATAGAAACATCATGTTCGGAAATGATGTGTATGAGAATCTTATGGCCAGATGTATCTCGCCCATTTTCTTGACACCAGAAGGGTGAAGAACCAAAAGCGGATATGAGTGTGTATAAACACGACCAGTTTCAAGGGTAGATAATCGTATCCGAACCTTGCCAATTTTTGTGTCTTTATTACCATTGGAACCACCGAGATGGTTGTTATCAAACACCCCCACAATGAGAACTGTTGCGGGATCAAAAACCTCCCACGTGTACTGCTCATTGTATTTTGGACTGAGGCTGTTGATTATGGTTCGAGTCCGAACCCATTTCTGACCATACTTTACCACACAGTATGTATCTGAGGTACCCTTCCCCTCTCTTGTTTTCATTGGGTGGAGCCCATCAGCATTTAAAACCCCTAGCTCCAAAACACCTATAGATGGTCTCCACAGCTGCTTTGCTGTTGGCCGAAGATCACTACTATAGTGAGTTGACTCATCAAGCACATGATACCCTCCATCAAGCACAACTCGAAGATGGAGTCTACTAGAAAACTTATCCTTCTTCGACTGATGCTCGTCCATGGAAGCTGACACGGACTTTTCAAGGCTGAACCACCGACTACGAATAATGCGATCATCAGCACGCTTCTCAACAGTGTTCAATGGTATAACAACCTTCCCCATGTTCTCATCTTTGTTGGGTCCAGTGTGGTCTTCAACCGAAAGGATCAGATGATCATCAAAGGGTTCAGCAGCAACAAACATTAGTTCCTCATTCCACACTGGGCTCAATGTCCGACTCGGAACTATCTTTGTCTTCAAAACCTGGTTACCAATCTGTAACTTAACATAAGCATCTGGGAAACGACTCTTATCAGATGCCACAAGATCTTGCGCCTCAATCACATTAACACGGACATACCATAGTCTTGGAGAATGATATACTTTAGAGCGGATGAGTGTGGAGATAATGGAAGAACTATCAGGAGAAATTGCATCTGAGTGCCAAGCATCAGGGAATGCCTCGTCAGCTTGTGTACCATACCAGACAGCAAGCATCAGTTCCGCTTTTGATTTCTCTCCTTTCTTGTCTTCAAGTCGATACCATTCTGAAGCCAGTGGACTATCAGGTGGAACCCTAGTGGGAACCTCATGCAGGTCAAACCGTACAATCCCAACAAAATCATCCTTGATCAGATCCTTATCCTTGACCACAACTTCCAAGACTGAAGACTGAATTCTATCCCTTGCAAAGGCAAACACCTCATTCCACTCAGGGTTTTGCTTCTTCTCAAAGTGTTTTGTGGTTCCTTTATAATTCCCGACTTTTACTTCAACATATGGATCAAGGCTCCCAGTCACATCCATGGTAGGAAGGTCACGAGCCTTCACAACTCGCACATAAAGGTACTTCATCTGTTCAACAAGATCATAGCTGCTGGAAGGTCTATCTCCACGTATGACTCGCCCTCCAACTATTTGCCCCCCTCCAAGAAAAGGGCTCGTCTCTTTAGGTGTATAATCAACAGGCTGTGCTGACAAGCCTGGGAACATGCGAACAACTCTTGGAGCCTGAGGTTCAGATTTCATCTCACGTATCCCATAATCTGATGGCTGAGTTGCTGCTGGTGGAGTATGCTGCTGTTTCTGTGACTGACTATGGTTTGGAAGGTGATGAAATGTATGCCTTGACTCAGATTTTCCATCAGAAAACACTTTTTGGGCCACGTTTGGAGTCTGTTGTTCTGGAGCTTGAGCTTGAGTAGCACGAGAGTCTGAAAACAGAGAAGATCCCATAGCAGGAAGTGGATTTGAGGATCTTATTGAAGGATCATTCGTAACAAATACTTTCAAACCAAGCTCTCCTTTGACACGAGATAAAATGCCTTGTTTTTCAAGAGGGTAGTGCAAAACAATAGCATCCGAGTAGGGTACAAATGATGTCCCAGTGAGACGAACTTTTCCGAGTGAGGATTTGGAGTTTTTCTCTCTTTTATGGTGGTAGACATGGGCCTCAAGAGTGAGATTAGAAAGGCTGCTTGGATCAGAGATGTTGAAATAGAAGTTTTCATTCCAAACAGGACTGAGATCTTTGTCTTTGATAGTAGTGCGAAATTTCTGTTGGTCAAATTGGAGCTCAACAAAAGCACTGACTGAGCCCTGACCATCTTTTGCCATAAGGTCATGGGCACCGACAACCTCCACTCCCAGCTTGAGATTACTCATCAAGTCTCTTTATCAAATTGACAAAGGATTATTTAAGGGGAAATTTAAGTAGCTTTAGCAGGAATTGACAGGAAACAGCTGATACCTGAGATGAATGAAACAAAGAAATTACGTTGTACCCAGATAATAATACAGAGCAATACAAATGTTAGTCCTAACACGACATTGATTTGAATGCTTAGCAACCTTGGGACCCCAAAAGTAAACGGAAAAGGATATAAGGCAGAAGAAGACTTTAAATTCATAATGGTACCAAATGGCAAACTAGAAGTGAAAAATTTCAAGGGAGAACTCAAAAGTGAAACGACAGAACAGATGATCAGAACATATGTGCATGAGCAGCCATGTGAAAACAGAAATACAACATGAACCAAACATTTGCAAATTAGCTTAATAGACAACCACTTACGAAACTTCAATCTAAAATGATGGTAGACTATTTTATAAGCGCAAATTTATTTCATATATGTGTTCCAGCAGAGAGAGTTTTAACCTTCTTTAACCCCATCAAAATCCTCTAATTAACATGAATGACCCGCCCTCCAAAAAAACCTATAGACCACATAGAATTTGTTTCACAACTTATCTTTCTGAGATTATGAATAAAGTAATTAAAAACTAAAAGAAATACCTTTTTACAAGTTACACATGGAGCAAAATAAATACATTCAGGGAGGGGGGGGTTATAAAGTCTAGAGACCTTTTAGCTTCTTATCAGAAATTACGAATCACAAAGTTAGAAAGAAGAACCGACAGGCCTTTGGCTGTCCAGATACCATAATTGACTTTACATATGAATTTTCCTTTTTCTTCTGCATACTATAGGCAAAGAGGTGGAGCAGAATATTTGGAATCCTCACAATTTGCTTTTGCAATTTCTAAGCCACCAAGCAAGAGCACAAGAGAATTTTTCATGACCCAGGAATATCTTTTTAATTTATTGAGTATATACCATTTATCTCAAGGTCACAGAAAATCAACAAGGATTCGCTTACTCTAGGCAAACGGAGAAACACACAACTCGATCATCTGATCATTCAAAAAAGAGAAAGAAAAGGCCAGAAACTTATCAAGACCAAAGCTCTTTCTTTATCGCACAAAACTCAACCTTTCTCTAATTCCATCAGCGATCAAAGACGCACAACCCCAAAAAAGAAAAAATGCCACACAAACGTGGAGCAAGGACAAACAAAAATACAAAACGTGTCTCACTTAAAACCCATTAAACCCAACCAAAAAAGAGGACTGTTAAACTCGCCGAATAGCTAAAAAGAAATGAGAAAAGACCCATTAAGATTAAAGGAAAAAACGATAGGGTAGCATACCTCTTTTGCTTCAAAAAAACAATCCCTGGAAAGTTGATGGGTTGAGGAAGTGAAAAGGAGAACAGGAGAGGAAAGTCGCAAGGATTTTTGATATACAAGGCCAGTCTCAAAACAAGAAACGAAGACTTAATGACGAAGTCGCGGACATGATATAATTTCTGCGATGCTTCCCTCGCAGAGAAAAAGACTGCAAAATAGTCGTCGAAAACGAGTTGAGAGGTTTTTGTTATTTTCATTTCATTGACGACAGAAAATAGCACGTTTAGGTGGTGTTTGGTCTTTAATAATAGTTATTTTTTTGAAGTGTTTTGTATTTATAAATATTTTAAAATAATATTTTTTTATTTTTTAAAATTTATTTTTAATATTAATATATCCAAATACTTTAAAATAAAAAAATAATTTTTTTATTTAAATACGATAACACTGTGAAAACAAACACAGCCTTGAAGAGGAAGGAGGAGACGAGGGGGGTAATTGTTATACTTGCCGGGAAAGAAATTAATCGCTTTCCCCTGTTAGACACGTGTTCCTGAATGGTAATCTTCGCTGTAAATAAGCTAACGATAATATAGTCTTCATCTCTTGTTGACCAAGTATCCGTTGGCTTTGAACTAGTTTGACTCTCAAAAGTTCGTATTTATCTTTGATATTTTAATTATATTCACTTCATCTTCTTCAATGTTGCTGTTCTTGGTACGTGGAGTTGCTTTCTTAAATTTATTTTTTTATTTAATATATTGCTAAAAATAACTTTACCGTGCATTTATCAAATTCTTAAAATTGTTAAAAACTCATGTTTAGTATTGGGTTTTTCTTTGTTTTTCTATTTTTTATATCAAAATTAATTTTTTTTCATTTTTAAATACATTATCCACATTCAAATACAGATTCCTTGAAAAATTGGAACTTCAAATATCGGATTCTCATACCCTACTCCGTGTTATTTATAATGTGTATTTATGATTATGAGATAAAATAATTTTTTAAAATATAAAAATAAATGTTTTATATTTTATATTTTTGATATTAATAAATCAAAATCATTATAAAACATTAAAAAAAATTAAACTAATACTTTTACAAGTCAAATACACTTTTAAAAAAACATTCAAAATCATAAACAGAAACTCTCTCAAGTAAGGGTAATTAAAAAACTAAAAAAATTGATTAAATTTAGAAAATTAAAAAAAATAACTAAAAATTTAAACAATAAAAAAAATAACTGGTTTAGTTCGGTTTAATCTAACCGAACTGAACCCAAAATAAAAAAACAAAAAAAAAAAATTTAAAAAAATAACTAAAAAATTAAACAATAAAAAAATTAACCGGTTTAGTTCGGTTTAATCTAACCAAACTGAACCCAAAATAAAAAAACAAAAAAAACCAAGTCAAACCGACCCTAACTAATCTGAACAGATTTTTATCCTAAAAAACTGAATTGAACTGAAACCGATTTGTTTGAACAGGTTTTAGTTCGATTTTATTTATTTAAAAAAAAACAATTTGGTAATTTTTTTATATAAAAACCAAACCAAACTGAAAATAATTACTTCTATTCTTGAGTACACCATAAATTTGTATAATCAATAATAATAATTGTGTGTGCCACTAGAAATTTTAAAATATAAATTAGTCGAAAATAATTTTAAAAATTAAATAATAAAATAAGTTGTGTGTGCCACTAGAAATTTTAAAATATAAATTGGTTGAAAATAATTTTAAAAATTAAATAATAAAATATATTTAATACGTTATAATTCTAATTATAAAATAAATAAAGATAGACTTGTGATGGGTGTAGAAAAATAAATATCATCTGTGAAAAGATTGGCGCATCTGTGCACAAGTGGGCGACGCACGATGGAAGCCTGACTTTTCAGAAGTCAAAAATAAGTTAAGATGTGGACGTAAGTAAGGGTAGAAAAAAACAGGAGACCAATCAAAAGGGGCTGGTCCTGTCCATGAACAGATAGAATTATCTACGTGGCATTATTATTTTTCATATGAAGGAACTTGATTAAAGCTCTTGCGAGACCAAAAACAAAGTTAAAATCTAATAGCATGCAGTCTCACTTGCAACAGTCACTTATGAATGTCTCCATCTTTTTTCACATTAATGATTTTTTTAGACAAAAATACCCTAAGACTTTTTATCTAATGCCAAATATATATATATATATATAACCTTTTTTTTTCAATTCGTACCAATTGATTTATTGTTCCAGTGGAGTAATTGAAGTACTTAATTGGAACAATAAAAAAATCAACATATATAAAAAAACAAATAACAACATCTAGGTACTCAATCAAGATAAAGTAAAAGTTTGTGTGCCAAAAATAGATTAAGGTCAAAAGACACATTATCAAAAAATATAAAGTTAGTGCAGTGGTAGCCTCATTATCCCATTAAGCAATGACGTGCGTGGAAAGGTCGGTGTGTGTTATAAAAAGAAACTGGTGAAGCATGATGCGTTTATGTGGACATTGTCAGATTACGTGTTACGCGGGAGTTGTTCCGAGGTGGGGTGCTGTCACTTTGACAGCTGCTTGATGGTTGAATTTTTTTTCTTTTCTTTTTATGTTGTTTTTTATTTAAAAAATTATTAAATTAACTTGTTTTAGTATTTTTTTTTATGAATTTAATGCATGATATAAAAAATAACTTAAAAGTATTATTTGAATTTATTTTTGATTAAAAATGTTTTTATAAAAATACTCCACACCCCAAACACATCAAATTGTTTTCAGGTTACAAACTAAAAGCATTTTTAGAGTCTAGTTGTTTTTTAATAATGTGTTTTTTATTGAAAATATATTAAAATAATATATTTTTATTTTT
>NW_011499861.1:1922834-1941100 GCF_000495115.2 Populus euphratica
TTGTTAACATGATTACATTAGTTATCTTATTTGGATAATGCTAATACTTGTAAATATTGTCAGGTATTCATGATTATAAGTTATGTTAATAACAAATCAAGTTTCTTTTATAGCACAAGTGTCAGTTATACCATACCGTTGGGCTATGAAAGTGTCAACTATTTGTTATACCAAGTGTTATACAATACAAATCTAGACTAACCATTTTAACAAGCAAAGTATTAAAAGTGAACAAGATAACAAATACAAAACATGTTAGTATCAAACATTCATATCCATGTTGAGTTTACAGTATTAAAAGTGTGAGGATACCTAGGTAAGAACAAAAAAAAATATATACTTTATATATCAATAAGAAATTTATTATTTTAATTAAGTTTTATTCCATGACATTAGTGATATATCATACATAACAATTATATATAAACATACACCTCTAACATGTCATTCTAATAAGATAATTATAGACATATCTAAACTAATTCCCTTGAGTTATCAAAGAAAATTAGGTGGTCAGAATCCAGATAGCTATTGCAAATCCTCATAAGTTCTTTACAAGTATCATGGTTGTAACCTTTTGTGTCACTCGACATAGATTTTTCTATATAAATTCTTATATTTATAAATTACAAAACTTTTACATGATTGTATAAGAAATATTGAGTTACATTCGAGAGGGATTATATGAGAAAATAATTTAACAACCCCTAAAGAAAAATAAAGCAGAAGTAGGATACAAGAACTCTATTTAATATTACAATCATTCAACCATTAAAAAACACAATCAAATTGGTCTTCAATAACCATAATTATTCATTATGCATAAAAACATCTTAATATATATAATAAAAAAAATACTGTATGCTTTTATTCTTATGTTTAATTTTAAAATAATATTTTTAACACGTGAATTTTAAAATAATATTTTTAACACATGAAAATATTGAATCAAATATAATTTGACAATTTTCCAAACTCAATAAATTTTATTTGATATAATTTTCTTGAAAAACTAGTTTTTCAAAGTTTAATAAAAAAAAATAATCATATTAAAAATTGTATTAACATTCTAAACTATTTTAGGATCAATTAAATAAAATTTCTCAGTTTAAAACTCTTTTTATTTAGAAAAAAAATATATTTTTCTAAAATATTTTAATTAAATCCTAATCCAACTAGGATAACATAAGGAAAAAATGGAATTGAACACTTTAACTCAGTCTTTATCCAATTAAGAAAATTAATTCTATAATTAATTTAATTTTAGGTTTCAATTTTAATATTAGATCAATATTTTACATGTCTAGTAATAGAATCGTAATTCTTTCTGAAATACCCTATTGTAATAACAGGGGTAAATTCATATTTTAAACCCTAAAACTCTAAAATTGGATTAAGTTTTTCTTTTCTTGTCCAACTACTGCTATGGGTTCCCTGCTCACTACCGATGAAAGAACCAGCAACGTAATTGGCAGGGCAATAACCATAGGCTATTTACCTCTCATGCCAATAACGAGTGCCAACAAATCTGGTGTTATTACTGGTGGCACAACAGTGGTCTCAGAATCTCACACAGTATGGTGTCGCTACCACACTTGTGTGTGTGTATATTTCAGCTAGATTTGAAAAAAACAGTAAACAAATGTTATTTAAAAAAATAATGAGAGAAAAATATTTTTTGTAAAAATATTTTTGTATACAAATTTAATTTTCAATTAACATCAATAATAATTAAAATGTATAATTAATAACTCTAATGGTTTAATAATAACTCTATATCATTGTTGGGTTTCTCAAAACACATATAAACAATAAAAATAATAAATTTAAAAAATTTTCAAGAATCTAAAGATCCTATTTAATAAATTTGGAATTGTTTAAGACTTATACAAAGATTATTTGAAGATTGAATTTTCTTTTCAACTTTAAATAATTGCTTCAAAATTAAGTTATTGTAAAGTCGTCCAATTATTTGGCCTCTAATAATAATTCTATAAATTATTAATGAGAAATCTTCTAAACTTTTTTAAAAGAAAGAGATGTTTTTGAGTCCTAACTTTTTTCTTTTATATTTTTTAGATGTTATATATTGTGTTTTGTGTACAAAATAAGAGACATAATATTTTATTTATAGATAAACATGAAAATTTTATAAATATTAAAATATTAATTTATCTCTTAAATAATACTATATCTTATACTTGAAGATAATTTTATAAATGTATTCATTCAAATCTCTATTTAATTTTTTTTAGATCTAAAATTATAATTCACTATATAAATTATATTTTAGTTTTCAATCCTAAGATTTATTTTCAATCATTACTACTTGCTTGAGTAGTGTAAATGATTTTATCTAAAGTTGATTAAAAATTAAAGAATTCCATAACTCAAAGATATCCTAATGATAAAACCCAAAAAACTTATTTTAAACTTTTAGAAAATGCCACAGTTTTATCGAACGCTGCTTGAATGTTTGTCTAAGGTCGAGGCATACCTAGGCGATGCCTAAGAAAAAATTTGTAGAATGGAAATAACGACATGTCAATTGAACATTTGAAACCTTGACAACCCAAACTCCAACGACATGATCCTCACTCCAATAACTACGCAAATATGTAGAGGTCAGAAGGTATCTAAAACGCCTTGCAACGTGGCAACTTGAAAGCATGTTGACACGACCAAGGACCATCCCTTGTACTTTATTTCTCACATGAAAATCTCTCCTTCCTTACCCGAGGGATATTTCTTCCTTATTCCTTAATTATTATTTTTTTTTCTTCATTAAATAATCTTAGGTTCTAAAGAGTTTTAAAAGATTTAAACAAAAAAATCTGAGAAAAAATAAGCATAATTTTTTTTATTGAATTGAAATAAAATTTTATCCAATAATTCTAAATACCTAATTATATAAAGGCATTTAAGCATTTAGAAGAACTTTCTTTATTTTCCCTGTATTTTTTGAATTTTTTTCTATTTCGATTAGGAGTCTTGATCTTATTAATTAAAATAATTTTCTTATATTTAAATAACTTTGTAGGATGCTTTTCAGGAGAGAATTAATGATTATGAGTTATGAACTTCTCAAAGTAATTATCAAAGTTTTGAGCTTTCCCTATCATTATGAATTATAAGTTTGAGAGCCCACATTATATATATATATATATTAAAACTATAAAACTTTAAGTTGAGGAAATCTGTCCATGCTACACTTTGCATTAATAAAAAAAAATCAGAATTTTCTTCATTGCAGAAAGCAAAACAACAAATTTTCTCTTTCCATTTCTGTCTTCAAAAATTAGGAGTCAGATACTTTATGCAAAAGACAGACAGATTCAAGAGAGAATTGGATGGAATTCAATTCGAGTTGCAAGCAACTAATTATAGTGGAATGAGCTTGGATCTAGTGAAGGGGCAAGCTTCTTAATTTTGAAATTCAATCGGTTTGCTACGTATCAGAGTTTTTAATCAGCTCATAGATTTTATCCAGGTTATTAGGTTTTCATTGAGTCACAAATCACCCGAGTTAATTCTAACTTTTTTTATAAATTAAAATAATATTATTTTAATTAAAAAAATAAATAATTAATATATTGCAATTAGAATTTTAATCAAGTCTTACTGAATCATCTATATTTTTAATTTTTTTTATTTTTTTATATTAACTAGTCCTAAATCAATCTATTATATCAAACTAGATTTTAAAACTATGATAAATATTTTCATTATTAATAAATTGCATTATTCATGGACTATAGTTGTTGTAATATAGTAGTATATAGGAGGCATTACAACTGAGGTTGTATTACAAAGTTAAATTAGACAATGAGGTTTAACCTTGTTTTTAAAATGTTTTGAATTTTAAATTATTTTAATGTTTTGATGTAAAAAATAAATTTTAAAAATTAAAAAAAATATTATTTTAATATATTTTTAAATAAAAAATATTTGAAAAAATAATTTCTATCACACCCTTTCATGCATATTTTAATTTTTATTTATAATGAGCTAAAGCCTCATTTACTAGCTCTCGTGAAATCAATACGGCCCAAAAGCTAGAAAACATAATTGAAAGGGTAAAATGTATCAAACTCATTAATAATACTATTGGTGAAGAGTAAAAAAGTACTTAAACAGATTATCAAGTGTTAATCGTTTGTAAGTAGAGCTTCAGATTTAATCAATTACCGCTTTATTGTATTCAAGATTGATGAGGAAATCTAATAGGTTATTGTAAAAAAGCTTGGAAGTCAGACATAGAATGATTCTGTCACCTCTCTATTTTACTTAAAAATATATTAAGATAACTTAATAAACGGGCTTAGTCTAATAAGAAATATGAAGCATCCCTTGGAGACTTGGATTTTGGATTCAAACAGAGGACATGAAAGAAGAGATTTTAGAGTAGGAAGGCCTAATCCCATGTGTAACCCAAAACTTATAGGGCTTCTTACTGGATTGAAACACAGGTTTGGGCAGTATGCAAGATATATTGTTCTATCAATCTATTGTTTTTGGAGCTCTATTCTTCAAAATGTTTCGTTGTTCAGTGACCATCCATTCAAAATGTAAATGCAATGCCCGTATCAGAGATGAAGAACCTGCTGCTTCTTAATTAACTTTTTTTCCAATTTTCTTTCTCCCACCTCTCCACTTGCCTTGTAATTGTCTCCTTACTCTCAATAAAAGCTTCAAGTGTACGAGGTTCATAAGGAGGCGGCATTGTACATGGGAGTGTATCGCTAGGAAAGTTCACCAGAGTCTCTGCCATGAATTTCTTCCATAAACCTCTGTGAGGGCGTGCCATAGTCTCTGAATACACCTCAACTGCCCCTTCAGGAATTCTCGGTTTAAATTTTAAGAGCTTCGCATATTTTGTTAATAAATGAAACATGTAATCATACACATATTCCATCTTTAGATTTTCTTGAATAAACTTGCTCCCTGCCTTCCCGATAGCCTGTGCCTACAAAATTTATGAGCAACAAGCATTGCGTTTGCATTAAACTTTACTGGTGACTAAAAACCAGTGAAAAGAGAAAAATTGAACATCAGGCACATTTCTACTACCTTATCAGTATGGTTGTTGCCCCATTCGACAGCAAACTTGATATCTCTGCACTTGTTTCTGGCACTAACGGGCCAGTAGTGTTGCAACGGTACCATGCTTCTGATGAAGAAATCATAGTACTCGGGCTTTACGAACAAAGTCATGGAATCGCATGCTAATATATTCTTGTCACTCACTGACCATCCTCTTCCTTCTATATAAATCTTGTACCTACGAATGCAAAGATTAGATTTTCTTACACTCGGAATAAAAAACGAGTGTTTAGTTTATGTTTCTGGCACTAACGGGCCTATACCTGTGTGTGCATTGGTCTTCCAATCTTGAATGTTCATATCCTTGCTCACTCTCTGTACGCCAATCCTGAACACAGAAAATGAAGTTATTACAGTGACTATAATTACCTCAACAAGTCTTCATATAATCTTAAACTATGTAGCTTGCCTGTTTATAGAGACGAGCATTCCAGTCATATTTATCAGAAACATTGCACCACATGAGTTGTCTCCTAGATGCAGCCACGTTTGGGTTCCCTCTCCAATAAGCATAGGGTACCCTATCCTTCCACTTGGTCCTTTTGTTGGCTTCTTTTAAGTCCTTGGACAGGGTTTTCCATGGGCTTACATTGGTCTCAGCCCTGACCAAAAATAAATTAAAGTGTGTGTTATTAACAAAGAGTTTGAGATGAAGTCACTAAATTGTCTTGGATCCACTCAAGACCCACTCAGAAGGGAAATTTGACTTTCAAGCTAGAATAATGCAAAAGGTTCCGAGGAATTACCAACCCCAAAAGGTCCAGTCAGGAAAGACAATGCCCAAAGCATCCTCATGCCCACAATATTGAAATATGGATGGTGACGAAGTGGCATTTGTTCCTCGGTAATCTTTCTTCAGGATCACAGGCCTGTCTTCACACCAGAACATAAGTTCCAGGTCTGGTACCTTTCCAGGATACAACCTTAGCAGTTGCAAGATACCCCATATTGTAAACTCATCTCTTGTATGAAATGACTTCTTATATTTCTCCACATAAATCTTTCCCTTGAGAATCACCAATCTAAAATGTGCATAATCTTTAGCTCTTTCCACCATGGCCCTTGAGATTCCCGTGCTCTTCCAGATCCTTAGATCCTCGTGGATCCACCGAAAGTACTCCGGGCATGCTGTGGATGATAAGTTGTTAGGCCTGAATATCACTGGATAAGTGGACACGCGTGATTGCTCCATGCTTCCATTGAGGGAGCGTTTGAGCGGGAGCTCAATTATGCTGGGGGATCTCTTATGTCCTTTGATACTTGTAATAATAGTCTGAAAAAATAAAAATAAATTTATCAGGGAAGTGTTCAAATGGAAACAGAAATATATAGCTATCTAGGGTTCGACTTACATGATCAACCCAGTAAAAGAAAGCTCCAAGCAGGAGGACAAAGAAGAAGAAGAAGAAAACAGCTGGCGAACCCCATCTCTTCATTAGCTGACAAACTCTACTGAACTCTTCTAAGAAATGATTATGCGCCAGATTAAGCTCCTGCTGAATCCCAAGAATTACATCCTTGACCAAACCATGGCAATCATCCAGGCTCGAGAGGAAGAAGGGATCCTAGAGACCACATAATAGAACATAGGTGACTATCTTACGTTGACATTTATCTAGCGAATCGATGCATAAATTAAGATTATATTCGAGGTGAATTCTAATTTATAATTAGGACATCTACAGACAACAGGAATCAACTCCTATATAAAAATGCTGCTAGTATGAAAAACAGTAAAAAAATAAACAATCAGAGAAGCCTAACAATGATAACGAGCTATTTCTTCGTCCGATGTTAATCATCCTATTTCTTAATTTTAGCTGTCTTAATTTAAGTATCAATTCTAAAAGTAACACATACACACACTTTTTCTCCCTATATTTCCTTTATTACCATTTCTTATTTTTCAAATTTATTCAAAATAAATATTTAACTATATATGTAGATATAGTTAGGAATAAAAACGGAATAACATTTTTAAAACAAACACCCTCAATTAATTATTCCTAAATATGTGCGTTAAAATCATTATAATAGGGTTGATCAGGGAGTCTTAGCATGTTATTATATATTTTATGATGTTGGGTTTTTTCTTCTTTTTGTTTGCTTTCCCCTTAAAAAAAAGAACAAGTATGGTTGACCTTTTCTATTTATAATTTTCACTTCAATGGATAATAATAATAATAATAATAAAAAAAAGGTCAATGTGCCAAAAATTTTAATAAAGAGGCCCATTAAAAAAAAAAATTCTAGTTTGGGAGTGTGATCCTAATAGAGATTAGTTAAAATTCAATTATTTTTGTTTAATTTTTTTAAAATTTTAAATTATTTTGATATATAAATATAAATAAATTATTTTAATATATTTATAAAAAATTACTTTAAATAATAACTATGTTTCAACTCCCATAACCTCGTCGGTAACTACACTACAAGTCGCAGTTCAAGTTTTCCATCGAGATATTGCAAGTCCACTTTCCCGGAGTTAATAGAAAATGTCTTCATTAATTGACAAGCACGGAACTCAATTAGTGGGCTTGACATTAGGAATTAAAAAGAAGAAGAAGCATAATGTTGCTCACGATGCTGGCTCTCCCATCCAATCCGCTGTCCAAAATATATTATGATTATATTTTGTGATTTGAACACTCAGAACATTTTAAATTTATAAGAATTTTATGAAAACACAATCAAGAAAGCACGCACTTTTGCCTTTTTTCTTCTAATTTATCGCTTTTAGGGAAAAAATATTTTTTAATAAACATATTCTTATCACCTTTTATAAATATCAAAATTAACCTTATAATCCATCCACATCTCTCTTCAAAATAAACTCAAAAAAGAACCGCTCCTCACGATATGGAAATCCTAGCGGTGGAGAAACAAACTAATCCATCCACATCTCTCTTCAAAATATACTCGAAAAAGAACCGCTCCTCACGCTTCCTCGACAAACGCCATAAAATTTCCCATTACAATCCATGTATTTGGTATGGAAATCCTAGCGGTGGAGAAACAAACAAACCAGATGCTGGTCTTGCCTGACATGGCTAGCTCGGGCCTGGCCTGGCCTTGCCAGTTGCCTGAGATCAGGAACCGGAGTGTGGAAGTCTGGAAGAGCAAAGATTAAACATTTTGCATCGTTTCCTTCTTCGAGGAATAGAATAAACCATAGAAAAGGGAGGAAAAGAACGTTCCCGTCCTCTATGAACCACATCAGGAAAGACCGGTCACGTAGGCCTTGCCAGTTGCCTGAGATCAGGAACCGGAGTGTGGAAGTCTGGAAGAGCAAAGATTAAACGAGGTGTTTTACTTTTAAGAAGCTTCCCAACAAGGAAAAAAGGGAATCTTATACACGACGCTTTATCTAAATGGTTGCGCAACACTATCGCTTTACTTGGACGAGTTATGGGTGAGTTTCTGAATAATTCAGATAAAAGTATATATACAATTTCGAGAATTTTCATATTCTCCTATTTAAAATGATTTTTTAAATCTTTAAATTAATATTTTTTTAAATTATATTTGATCAAAGTCAAAATGAACTTAATTAATATAGACCATAGACTAAAAAAATTGATGCACGAGTGAATTCATGTACACATACTTTTGGTAATTTAGGGTACTCTATATTTCTCTTTCCCTCACTTGGTTCTCCAAAATAATTTTGAAAATCCATTTAAATTTTTTATTCTTTGTTTTTTTTTAAAAAAAATTTACTCACAACTATACAGAAAATTCTTTCACATTTTTTATCTTTCTTTTTTCCTCATTACATTTATTTTGTATCCTTAATTACTAAAATGGGCACCGGAGAATCTCATATCTTATACATTGAACTTGTTTTACGGAATATCTTTTGAAACAGTAGCCAATCCCTTCTCCAAAAGAGTTTTCGAAGCCAATTAAATATCGTATATGGAAAATCCAAGCTTATTAAAAGTTTACTTCATACATTGTCAGATGCCTTCGATTCTTTCAAGAAATATAACTTCATTATTAAAGGAGCTTCCCTACCCCCGAGCAGGATGGACATCCTACAAAAATACAAGGGAAAAACAATATGGAATGACTCCATGTTATATTTCTATTTGCTCCCTTCAAGGGTGGACAGGTTTCTACTGTTTCTTATTCAAGTTTTCCCAGTATTCATCCCCCCACATCTCCACCTGCCTCCTCACATTCTCTTTCCTCTGAAATAAATCTTGAAGGGTGTGAGCATCATAAGGAGGAGGCGCAGTGCATGGAACAAGTGCATCATCGGGAGACTTCACCACTGATTCCAAAATGAACATTTTCCATAAACCACCCAGAGAACTTGCCGTAGATTCAGAACTGACCTCGATGGCGCCTGCCGGAATTTTTGGCTTGAATCTCAGGAGTTTTGCATACTCCTTGAACAAATGAAACATATACTCGTACACATATTGCATTTTCAGGTTTTCCTGAATTAACTTGCTTCCTGCCTTCCCAATGGCCTGTGCCTGTAATTAATCAAAGAAAAGGACTGATCTATCAATATCTGCTGTTTTTCATGAATTAATAGAAATTATTAGAGGGAGTCTTGCATGCATATACATACATCAACTGAGTGGTTGTTGCCCCATTCTACAGCAAACTTGATATCTTTGCACTTGTTGCTAGCCCTAATGGGCCAGTAGTGCTGCATTGGCTCCATGCTTCTACTGAAGAAATCGTAGTACTCGGGCTTTATGAGCAAAGCCATGGAATCGCATGCTAAGATATACTTCTCACTTACTGACCATGAATTCCCTTCTATATAAATTTTGTATCTTCACCAAAATCGGTACACAAACCGAATATAAAATTCCATCATTAAAACAAGCAGTAGTGATTTTTTTTAATGATAAAAAAAATTAGTAGTGATCTTGAGAAGGATTAGAAAATAAATAAATAAATACGAGAACAGTTAAAAAAGAGAGAGTTTGGGACATACCTGTGGGTGCACTGTTCTTCTAGTTTTGAATCTTTATACCCTCGCTCCCTTTCTTTACCCCAGTTCTGAACACAAATAACGGGATTTTATACAATTATTTCGGGAAATTTAAATTATTATGACAATTAAAGACATAATCAAACTGAAATTAATGAGTCAAATGACCAAGAAAACTTCTAAGAAGAAACCCTTTGAAGACTTAGTAGATGAAATGCAAAGAAATAAAGTTTGGGACTGAGAAGGAAAATGAAAAAAAGAATGGATCAAAATAAAAATAAAAATAAAATTGAAGGAGCACTAGAGTGTAGATTTAAGCATCTTTTGACAATAAACATGGAAAAAACTGTCAATTATTCGCAATGTCAAATTTAATCACGGTTTTTTTAAGTTGCCTTTTAAAACATTTTAAAACCTTCTCCTGTAAAATCACCATGAAATTATATCCTGGAACAATTTCCGACTCCTCGGGTATGTGTAAAAATGAAAGCTCAAGAGAACGAAAAAACCTAGAATAAAAACAAAAAATTAATGACCAAATTGAATCAATCCATAGCTCGAAGATAAAGAAAAAACTTGAGGGCCAAGAAGAAAATCAAACACATGTACAATGCTTATGAATAAGAAATTTGAGAGCATGAACAAGACAACTACGTAAAAGGCCTTCCTGCTTTATTGGGTTTTTTTTTTTAATGTTAAATATTGGGTTTAGTCTACTTAAATAATTTCACAAAATAATTTCTCTATTTCATATCAAGGAGCACATAATATGTTCTTCTATTAGTTTTTGTGAGTTAAAAACCTTCCACTCGGCTAAATTCATAGGGTTATGGTCAAGAAAACTTGCCTGTTCATAGAGGCGAGCAAGCCAGTCATATTTGTCCGAGACATTGCACTTCATAAGGTCTTCCCTATTTGGAGAGACATGGGGATTACCCCTCCAATAAGCATATGGTTCCCTGTCCTGCCACTTAATCTTCTTATTTCCTTCAACCATTCCTTCTAGCACAATTTTCCAAGGTTTTATATTGGTCTCGGCCCTGCCATAAACATAAAAATGAAAGTTAATTTCCAAAAACGTTTTCCTGGAAAAAAAATCTATATATTTAGGGAAGAAAATTTCTAAATGATTCAATTATTGAATCTCAATTATTGGAGTAATTCGTGCATGATATGTTGACATTCCATGTGCCACTCGGTCACGATTGTCCAACGGTGCTTGGAGAGATGTGTAGAGTGGAGCATGTTTGAAGCCTCACCAACCCCAGAATGTCCAGTCAGGGAAGACGATATTCAACGCTGTGCTGTGTCCACAATATTGAAATAGTACTGGGGGCGACATGCCATCGGAGCCCTGGATATCATGTTTCTGTATCACAGTCTTATCTCCGCATCGAAACATCAGCTCCAAGTCTGGTATCTTTCCAGGGTACAAGTTGAGAAGTTGCAAAATACCCCATATTGTGAACACATCTCTTGTTTGATAGGGCTTGCTGTAGTGCTCCACATAAGCCTTGCCCTCAACAATCACCAGTCTAAAATGTGCATGTTTCTTAGCTCTTTCTAGCATGTCCCTTGAGATTCCCGTATCCTTCCACGGCCGTAGATCCTCGTGGATCCATCGGAAAAAACCTGGACATGCCATGGCTGATGATTCATTGGCTCCAACGCATGATGTGGTTGTGCTTTGATTGGAACAATTGAGTGAAAACTCGGTCGACGTCCTTGGTCTGCCGGTAAAACGATTTCTCAGACTGAGAGGCACAGCAACTATAACAGACTGAAAATCAAAGAAAGATGAATGTGTAAAGTACATTTGTCATAATACAAACCAAAAACTAAAGCAATTACCATATGGTTTTGTGTTGTCCGAAGATCTGAGGTTTAATCTCGTTCATTATAAGATTTATTTGCTCATAAATATTTCTTAATGTACTAGTCTGCTATGGAATACATTCTTAAGATCGTTCATGAATGAAATTCAATTTTGATCACTAATGTAAACTGGTCTACAAACACCTCTTACTATATAAAAAAAAAAATTAAAAAAAGCACATTGGAAAAATATTTTTATAGAACTCCATCCCGCCTCTTGCTGGCCTAACTCTTTTCTAATCACTAATCGAAACAATTAAAAACAAAAGGAATCTGTTTTATAAGCTCAATTATTTTTATTATAAAAGTCTTATTTATTATACACATATGAAACTTCTACCATGCATAAACATGCCTCCCTACAAACAAATTCAGATTCAATAGTCACAATAAAATGAGAAATTAGGAATGTTGTACAAATTAAAAATTGATTTGGATTTAATACCAAGTTACTTTTAAAATAAAAAAATAAGTTGATTGCTTCCTTCTTCTTCTTCTTCTTCTTTTTCGTAAGAGAGGTTATTTGGTGCAAAAACCTCACATTTGACCGACAAAATTTACTTCATAAAAAACTTCACTATCAAATATAAGAATTATTACCAATAATCAATCATTCATACAAATATTTCATTATTTAAAATCCAATTACATAAAGAAAAGCAGTATTTCGTTCATTAATAAAAATACTTCAAATCCAGCTCTAAGAAATGTTTTTTTTTTTCAATAACAAAATATGTCAGTAGATTCCATTCTTATTTGATATATGTAATTAAATTCTATTCTATATTGCAAGACTATATTAACACACCATATAATTATCAATCTAACCCAAACTACCTCACCAATTTAAACCACAATTCAACATATTCAAACTTAATATAACCTTTAGGTGGGAAGAAGACATGGATACCAATAAGTTACAAGGCTCATTGTCATACCAAACTATTCTTGTGCTTCCAAAACATGACATGATGATGATTTTATATGTTATTAAATAAATAAATAAATAAAGGTGTAAAGATTGAAAAGTGGATTAGCATTTCAAGATAGGTTATTATATTGATGTGATCGGGCTTGTAAATTAAAATTAAAATTTTTAAATATTTGGTGAGAATCTAATACGACCATATATAGATTTAATTTGGTTATATCATGTAAATGATTTCACATATGTTGAGATAGATTTGGTCATATCATACTAGGTTAAAACCTTAAAATGACAATTACAAGAGATTTAATCATTTGATTGAACTCATATATTTTTTGGTAATTCTATGTATAGTTTTCCTATAAAAAATAACTTAATTGCTTATTGGATTGTTGAATCTCTTAGAATTAGAATAAAAAATTACTATTTGATCAATTTTGTTATTTTTTCTAGGGTTTTTTGGATTTATTAACTTGGATTCTCTTTTAATTTTCTTTAGGTTTTTAAACTTTTAGTTGATTTATAGTAAAAGTAGGGCTTTCTTGTTTATTTAAAGGTCTTATAAATTTTTTAGAAGACAACTATCATGTATTTGATTTTTTTTAATTAACTCTTTTCACTCATCAAATCTTTCTTTGTTTTTTGTGTAGTTGATGTCATCGTATTAGCTTATGTTTGCATCACACACAAAGAAAAAGGAAATGAAAAGGAGGAAAAATACATCCTATAAAATATCTCCATAAAGGAGTTATAGGTTCAAAGCTAATCCCCTCCCACTAATTGAGACATCTAATAGGATTGGTTATAATATTTTTTTAATTCCAAAAACATGAGATGATCTTTACATATGTTAGATTCATAAGAGAGATGAGGACAGAGCGGGAGGAAAATGGACTGAGAAACTCACAATGTCAATCCAAAAACACAAAGCACCGGCAAGGAGGATGATGAAGAAAAGAAATAGAATTGTTGAAGCTGATGATCTCTTCATGGCTTGGAAAGTGTTTATAAAAATCATACTCTTCCCTATTTCTTGCAAACGATGAAGTGTATCACCATAAAAAATCACTAGATGTAAGTTTCTTCTCTCCTTGGTGCTGATGAGCAACAGCAGTTTCCCCACATGGATATTGATGTCACGTTGTTATTGCGTTGGGTTTAGAAGTATACTGTGCTAGGCAATAATCGGGTAATAAATGAAAGATGTGTGATACAAATTTAAAAGTATTTCCTGATTAGAATTGGCAAACATTTCCTCGTAGATCGGTTTGGTTCCCAATCTAAAAATAATTAAAAAGTACACAATACCTCTATGAGTTTTCTTTTGTTTCGGATGATCATGAAAAAACTCATCGGAAAATTAGTGTGTTGAATCAATTATTTTGCACCAATTTGCGGCCCTTGGAGTGGTGTATCAAGAACAAAAATCAAGCTAATTTGTGCTGAGATGATACATCTAAATAGGTTGGGTGCTAAGGTTTTTGTAAATACACACAAGGGCTTGACTGTACTTGTAATTATTATACATTATATCAAGCAATACAACCAGATGAAAACGTTGTTTTTGCTGTTCTTTATTGTATTATCTCTCACATTTCACTATTGATGGCACTGGTCAATGAACAATATTGGTTTTTGTTTTTTTTTTTTAAAAAATAAATTTCCATTATGGTCATCAAATTTTGTTTTCTCTCAATTTCATTCACTATTAAAAAATAACAAAACATCCACGCAATATTTTATTGTTGTTTAAACCCTGATTCCATTGGAATTATAATTATTGATTGCATAATGGTATTTAATACACTCAAACTTAATATGATTAAAAACAATTATACAATGATGAAATTTGAATTTTTTTTTTAAAATAATGTTTTTTTTAATGCTAAGAAAATAAATAGTTAGATAGGGGAAGGGGTTCTTTGTGAATTTCATTAAACCCAGCTTAACATGTTAACTTTGAAACATCTCCATCTAATTTTTTACTTAGTTTTAGTTTTAAATTAAATCGTGTGGAAATTAGCACAACATAATGTATTTGATTTAGCAAGTCCCATGATAATCTATATGACATGTAAAAACATGAGTTGATTTTAAAAAAATTTAAGATGATATTTATTTATTAATATGGAGATGATGACATATTATTTTCATCTTAGTTAATCAAAGTTAATCCACTAGTTTCATGACACAAGTCATGACATGATGATAACAAGTTAATCTAGTTGAGTTATTTATTTATATTTTTTTATTTTTTTCTAGTTTCATTTTCATGGAATGAATAAAATTTATGATTAAATTTAAAAGTTATTAGAGAGTTAAAGGTTAATTATTTTTTAAAAAAATATATAGTATATGTAACCCAAACGACAACAGGTGAAGAAGGTTGGGCATTGAGAAGGAAAGTGCAGCTCCTTCCAAGCCCCAATGACAGCCTCCATTAGTTTCATTGGAATGGTCTTGGTAGGAGTTTCTTTCCAGTGCTACACGTAGTGGCAATGACACTTTAGTGAGGCTGGTGATTTATTTATTTATTTTTAATTGTAGTTTTTTTAGTTTAAATCCTTTTAAAAAAAAATTAATATTTTTTTATACAAAATTAAGCAACAACTCAACGATAAAATTATTATTATTATTATTTACTTTATAAAAGCCTTACATTTATTCTATCAAAACAAATTATCAAAATGAATCTCAAATAAAACTAATATAAAAAAAATCAAATTTTAAAAAAAAAAAACCATGTGCGAATCCATAGTGGTATTGTGTGGATGTGAATGCCTGTCTCATTTTAGCATATATATAATTAATCGCTCTGAAGAAAGAAGAGAATGACCAACTTGAATCCGATACCGTAGGATGAAAGAGGATCCTTATCGGGCCCCTAGCGCGTGAATCAACCTACTGGCCAGGATGTAATAAAAGATGGTCCAACCCAAAAGTTAGGTATCTTAGAGTTCAAGTTTTAAGTCGCAAAGCTCAGTACAAATAACACATGGCATAAGTTCAAACATTTATTACAGTTTTTCTTAAAAATAATTTTTATTTTAAAATATATTAAAATAATATTATTTATTTTAAAAAAATTATTTTTAATATTACGATAAGATACCATTTTGAATTGCAAATAAAACTCGGCGGCACTTTTCTTTGTTTGTTTTTTCTGCCGAGTCGTTGAAAGCCCCAAAAGTGGCAATCATGGAGCCCTCAATTGTAGACGGCACGAAGTGTCTTAAGATGGATTTCTTTCGTCCTGACCTGACTCTTGGACGTCGAGGACAAAAACCTCCAACCACCGTTGAAAAACCCCAAAAAAAAGAAAATCGGGCATGGATGTTGTTTCTCGAGTCTGAATGATACTTTTGTCTTTCGAACCATTAAAACTCCATTTGCGAGGAATTTAATTCCTAGATTTGAATGACGAGCAATTGTGTTTCGTTTATCCTCGGGGAAAAGGAAAATCTTGTCAAATTACAACGACTCTCGAGGAGTATCGTCGATCATAGTAACAGAGCATGAGGTGAGGTGCATTGTTTCTGATTCTAGTTTGTCGAGCCAAACAAAAGTTGGGAGTGGGACAGTGCCACCGTACTCGTGTCGAAAGTCACATCAATGTGCTCACTGGAATTCAATAAACCCCCACCGTTTCTCCGCCGAACTCTAAAAGCATTTAACGTGTGAATTGTTTTATTTTTCCTTTTATTTTCCACCATCGTAAGCCCTTTCACTTGTAATCTAATTAGGATAACTATGTTATTTTACTCGACACATGCTGGAGCATAAAAAAACACCACATCTACTCCACTTGATTTTGGAATTCAACCCTAGTTGACGAGCTAAGAAGAGAAATACATAAATAGGATAAACTCGACTTAGCCCCCAATCCATAAAAGTTTCTCAATTGAATCCCAAGATATTTATTTCACCAATTGAGTCCCTAATGTAATAAGAGATTCTCCATTCCATCCTTCTGTCAGCGAGAATATCTACCGTTTATTATTTGAAGAAAGGGTGCATGTAGGGATCCTTGGACACATTTAAGACCCAATTGGTTTAAAATATAGGTTAGGAGCCCAATTGAGAAAAGATTTGTAAGCCGGGGACAAACATGAAGTTACCCAGAAGAAAACTGTTAGATTTTATGATTATGGTAATTGTATTCCCAGACTATCGCTAACAATCCAATTAAAGTATATATTCCCTAAAAAAACAAAGAGGAAATTCAATCAAAGAAGGTGATTAAGCATGACAAGGCAGTAGGGCATGCAAATTAACATCTTTGGCCTTCAAAAGCAGATTCATTGCTGTGCTTTGCCAGTTAGTCATCACTCATCGGCATAATCCTCCACATGACAGCAGTGAAAGCAACCGCCCCTTTTGGGGTCCCATGCCGCACATGGTCGCCAGCCAGCAGGCATCCGGTGGCCTTTTGCTAGCACCACGATTAACGATAATAATCTAAAAGAGATTGAAACGGTAACATGCCACTTGGAAAACCCTATAATTTTAATCTCACGACATACCAAATCTACGAGGAGAAATATTACATGGGTAATTCTATAGTTGTTGTCAGCACTTTGCAGCAACAGAGTGAATTTTGGACCCAAGGCCTCGAAGGCGATGAAACATGGGGTGCAAGCATACAAGCAATATATTCAAAAGTATCCCATCAAACTTTCTATATTTACTAGGTGGTGTGGTGGTAAAAGTTTAGCTTTAATGGGTTTTTTTTCCTATAGTTTTAAGATTGAGTTTTTTAATGTTTAATATGATGATTGTTAAAATTTATATAGTTATTAATTTTGAAATTTATATAATTAATTATATATATATTCCCATCAAGATAGTTTTTTTGGTCTCTGACAGTAGATGTGTTGGCAATAAAACCATGACACTTGTCATCAGGCTTATGCTTTAAACTGGGCCCCGCTTCCTCGGACAATCATTTCACCCGTTTTGTATTTATCCGCTCTACGTCGTCGTATCAGATGCCGACATCACTCCTTGTTATGCGCCTCTCTTTACCTGTTTTTACCTGTCGCCTAAAAGCAATTTTTCCACGCTTCCTACGCGAATGTTTCTTTATGCCTGCTTTACACACCCACCGCTTGATCCAAAAAACCACTACTCTCGTGTTCTGATCAACGGTTCATAAATCAACAGTAAAATAACTAGCAGTGATGCGACACACGTTGTTTGCAGCTATAAAGGCCACGAGATAATATTATTGACGTTGCCAAATAGAGATTTTCTCGAGCTAACTGTATAGTTGAAGAGAAGCTGAAGAGGAAGAGATGGCAGAGCAGGAGGTGAAGAAGGCAGAGGCTGCAACGCCCGTGGCTCCAGCTCCAGTGGAAACTAAAAGTGACGTGGCCGATGGGAAAGTTACGGCTCCCCCCCCCCCCC
>NW_011499861.1:1941146-2036392 GCF_000495115.2 Populus euphratica
GATTGGGCCGGGGGGAAAGTTACGGCTCCCCCCCCTCCAGTGGCTGCAGAGAAAGAGAAGGCAGCTACTGCTGCTGAGGAATCAAAAGCTCTTGCTGTTGTTGAAAGTAAGTTCTTTGTCCCTGATTCTTTATTTATTTTTCAGGAGAATTATGAGAAACCAAATTAAACTCGTGTTCATTTTCTCTTGAAATGATGGATGTGATTAGTAGTTTTTAGTGAGGTTGGAATGGAAATGGCTGAATTTGGTAGTTTTTAATTTTTTTAATTTTATCGATTTTGTGTCCAGAAGTTGGTATAATTAATATGATATTGACCTGAAAAATTTATTTTCGGAAATAAATCGATCAATTCCCAATTCTGATTCTTCTTTCTTCTAATGGCTATGTCTGGATAACGCTACATAGAGCTTTTGCCCCCCTCGTTGTTCTGGAAGTTTATCGTCGCTTTCTGTGTCTATCTGTCTTGGCTTTTGTTTTTTAAGGAAAAAAAGATTGCAAGTAAAGTTTCTAAATAGACGTGGCTAGCTTAAATTTTAGATTAAAATAATTTTTTTTATATAATATTAGAGCCTCACATGTTTAGATTTCACAACTATCATTTTAATTAATAAAAATCAAGCAAAGGATGTATGCAAGTTTCAGATCAAATAACTTTTATTTTAAATATCTATTATAGGGATAATATAAATATTCTTGAACTTAATTAATAGCTTAAATTTTTAAATTGAAAGAATTATTTAACGGGTTTTTTAAGGGATTAAATTTCTTACAACCGTGTTTTTTTTTGCTTTCTGATTTAATGTATCAAAGACAGGACTCGCCAACGGGATTGAAGCTCATGGATGCTTTTGAGCTTGAGTTCCCCCTTTTGTTGACTAATCCATCGTTAATCTGAAAAGAAAGAAAAGGAAAAGGAATACTCTCATGATTGAATTGATATTTTAAAAGGAGAATCTCTTTTCGTGAGAGCTAATCCTCGGGTACCCAAAGCAATCCTAGCTAATATGATTTTCGTGTCAAATTCGTATCTTGATTTTGAAGACTTTATAAATGCAATACAACCTGTATGTACTGGATACTTCATTGGATAAACATATTTCTTTTGGTGGTATGTACCTGTAATTCAAAGACTTTTGACTGTTTGTTCTCTCTATCTCGCGAAATTAGCTGTCGTTTACAACCTTGCAAGGTGCTTGCTCCATTATTTTACATTTTGTGAGGATTAGTCCCTACTAAGCACAGTGTCATTACAATATTTAACTTTATTTGGAGAAAAATGGTATCTCGAAAGAAAAAAAAATCTGGAATACAGTCCCTAGTTGGTAGATTTGCCCGTATCTTGGTATAATGACACCCAAAAAGGAACTATTTGGGTTTGATATACTATTATCCATAAATGGTTTTATGCTTTTATATGGCTTGATAAAGGCATATATGAAATAGCATCGATCATGCAATTCCAGGATCTTGAATAGGAACTCCACTCGCCCATGTGAAAATTGCAAATAGCTTAGACCAAAGTTGTTGCCTGTTGTGACCCTTTTGGGTATGACTTTCCTCATTAATCTTTTTACTGTTGTCTTTTGGCAGAATAAATTTCTTATTAAATAATAATTAATTCAAAAGATGGTGTCTCGGTTGTAAAACAAGCTATTTTATGATGAATGGGATCAATACAAGTGGTATTGAGCACTTCCTATATACCAATTAAGGTGTTAAGAATACATTTCATGACTTAATGTATCCCAGGGTTGATCACGAGGTCTAAACCCTGTTGCTTTGTCAAAAATTTCATTTTTTCCTTGTAATTTTGATTATTGTGTATATTGCTTTTTCGAACTAAAATAGGGTGTCGGTGACTGGAAAAAAAAAATATTCTTTCTATATGAATCACATCCTCAACAACCTAATTTTTCCATCCATGCAGATCTTTAGCTGCTTCTAATTATTTTCTGTTTTTGGCAGAGATAGAACCTGCTCCGAAGAAGGTTTCAGGCGGATCAATTGACAGAGGTACTTGTAGTTGCCAAGACTCTTTAGTCCTTTCCCATCTTCCATGACATGGTAGTCACTAAGAGTAATGGAGCATTAGGATGTTCTTTGGAAAATGAATGAGTTTATTTCTGGCTGAATTCTCTTGTACTGGCTGAGGGATTCTGGAGTTTTAGTCCATTGTCATCTTTTGGGAATTTCTTATGGGCAGTTTTGAGATTGTTTATTGTGTGTGTGTGTGTGTCCCAACTTCTTGAGAAGAACACAACTAAGAAATTCATTTTGCATAGGGAGCGTAGGTTTAATGTTCGCCAAGCAATGATCTGACGTTTGATGTTTTGTTTTTCAGATGTAGCTCTTGCTGACCTTGAAAAAGAAAAGAGACTTTCCTTTATTAAGGCATGGGAAGACAGCGAGAAATCTAAAGCCGAGAACAAGTGAGGTTTTCTCGTGCCTCTCACTCTTTGCTTTGAGTTTACAGAATTCTTTGCTTGCTTTGTGCGTACGAGTGGGGTTTACTGTAATGCTTTATTTAATCCCATTAAGAAAACCCCTCGTAAAAACATTTAGACCTCTATTCCTTTTTCAGTATGGCTTTTAAAATACACATTATATGTGTGTGTGTGTACAAGTAGATCAAGGATCAGTCCTCTATTTGACCTAAAAATACTGAAAGTTGAAGAATTGGAACGGATTTTGTGCATTAAACAATTGACCATGTTTTTTTTCTGGTGCGGCAAATTTTGAGGGGTACTGTTTAACTTTTTCTCTGTTTTCTAAATGATTTGGAAGAAGTTGATTGCTGACAAATTGCACGTGCTATAACTAATTAACAGGTCTCAGAAAAAGCTCTCTGCTGTTGCTGCCTGGGAGAACAGCAAAAAGGCAGCTCTAGAAGCCAAACTGAGAAAGATCGAGGTAACTGAACTCTTGTCATCTTGGTTCTCTGTTAATTTCTGAAATTCTTTTGATGCTATGGTGCTTAGTTTTCCAAGTGATTGACAATCCCTCGCCCCACCCAGTTAAAACGTCCTTGTAACAATCTCATGATGATAGAGGCTTTAAAATTAAGAAATTAACGGGTTACTATCCTGCCATTTATACTGTGGTTCTTTTAGCATTTTGGGATCCACATTAACAAAATAAGTGGCTGACAGGAAAAACTGGAGAAGCAAAAGGCAGAATATGCAGAGAAAATGAAAAACAAGATTGCTTTAATTCACAAAGAAGCTGAGGAAAAGAAGGCAATTGTTGAAGCCAAACGCGGGGAAGAGGTCTTAAAGGCAGGGGAGGCGGCTGCAAAATACCGTGCTACTGGGCAAACCCCAAAGAAGCTCTTTGGTTGCTTCTGAAGGCGCAACTTTAGGAGCCTAGCATGGAAGCGGAAAGTTTAATCATTATTCTTCCTCTGCATATAGTGTTTTTAACTCCTCGTTCTTGCTTGCTTTTTTTTTTCCCTCCCACATGGTTTCATGTCTTCTTTCATTAAACATCGGAAAATTTAAATATTCAGTGTGTTTATGTATAGGAATACAATATTTGATCTGTGAGAAACAAGATTAACATGTTTGTGAAGTTGGCTTCTCTTGGCATACTAGTGAGGTTGCCTTGGCGAACACATCCTTTTCATATTTTTCGGTATCTTCTGAAAGCTAATGACTGATGAGATTCATGGGCAGTCAGTGAGAATTTTTCCTTATATTCGGTAGACAGTAAGCCATTATTGATTGCCAAAATGATTTCAGAAACATTATACCACCACAACTAGGTCTATACAAAATCTAAAGGCTTTGTTTTGGTCCTTCAGTAGTATCCTTCCCTTTCGGAACTCAACTATTAATCTACCATATTGCCATGGCAGGGTAAAGGGTTAGCTTCAACTACTGATTCCTACACTGTACAGTTTCCACCTAAATAAATATTATTGAGTCCAAAATCACATTAACATAATCATGTCAATATCTTCACAAAACAGAGTCATAACCTGGTGCAGCTTGGTGCAGATAGATTTCTAATGGATAGTAGAAACAAATATCCTGGCAATATGAGTTTAGCATCGCATATATAGCATAGTTGCGAAACTAAACCTGGAAGTTTAGGTCCCTTAGTATATATGTCAGCAAGGTACCGAGTAAATAAAACTAGGAAACGAAATTCTAACATCACCATCTGTATGTAACTGTAGGCTGAAAAACTACCCACAATTGCCGCTGGCTTGGTTCTTAACTTTCTTTGCTCTTAAACTAGCTTCAGAAATTGTAGTGCCAAAAAAGAGCATATGAACATCCTGGCAAAAGAAGATTCATTATACACAGCAACATTTTCGTCCATGCTTCATAGAGGGCATATCATGAGGGTCCAGTCAACATCGCAGATGAAGTGGCATAGCTGTCAATATTTTTATCTAAGAAGCTCATGTCGTTGTTAATGGGGAAATCCAGCAGAAGTTGTAATGTGGAGTCTGTTAAATCCTCCAATTCAGCTGAACTTGAATCAGACCCAGCCAGCACATCTTCTGCATAGGATTTGGGGCTTTTCCACTCCATATCTTCATTTTGATTGCTTGCTGTGGCGGGGGACCGTGATAAGTTGGGGATAATATCTGCAGTGATAGCTGAAATTGATCCACATTTTGTCGACGAAGATGCCTGAGAAACAGGACTTTGGCATGCAGTTTTATTGTCTCCCATGTTGATCCTTCGAAAGGATTCCCCAACTTCAGAGTTCCATATGCGCAGAAAGTGATCACAATCAATTTTTTCCACCATCGGTGGAAGGAAGAGTGATGACTCCCTTGAAAGGCGTTTCTCGGCTTCCAGCCGAGCACTCTCCCACTGCGCCATATGGCGTGTAGCTGGGGATGCGGGTCCTTTAATGACTGGTCCACGGGATGAAAAGGGCTCATGAGTTTGGGGATCAATTCCCAAGCAAAGAAGGCGCTTTTTCAGGTGAGTATTCCACAAGTTCTTGATCTCGTTATCTGTTCTCCCTGGCAGCTGAGAAGCAATGGCCGCCCACCTGAATGTCATTGATGCAACACTTGCAAGAGTTAATTACGAAGAGCACAAGGGTCTATACCGCATATAAGCAACCAAACTCACTAAGAAGAAAGAAGAGTTCCAGGATTCAGTTATCCCATTTGCATGAACAGAAACATAAATACACATAACACTTGTACCAAACAAGTCTACAAATCGAATTTGCATGAACAGAAACACAAATTCATCCTAGCTTGTATATATATGCATATTTAACATGACGAAAAAGACTAGTAAAATGTTGATGTGCTCCCAAGCTTAAAAAATACGTCAGGAATCCCATGTCCTTGGTAGCAAACTCTTTTATTAGAATGCTAATAAAGCCATCAAGAAGAACCAAATTGTTTCTAGTCACAACAATATCATCAACATATAATAATAAATAAATTAAATTATCACCCTTAAAAAAAACAAATAATAATAAATCAGCATAACTGGAAAAAAACCCAGCATTCAACAATGAAACCAAGCCCAACAAGCTTGTTTTATCCCATAAAGTGTTTTATAAAGTCCATACACGTGTGGAATGTTGGGAATCAATATAACCAAGTGGTTGTTCTATGTATATTTCTTTCTGTAAAAAACAGTTAAGAAATACATTCTTAACATCAAGTTGACGTCGAGGCTAATATTTTGAATTTGCCAAAGATAAAACGACTTAAATGTGGATGCCTTGACAACAGGGCTAAAAAACTCAGTAAAATCTAGACCTAATAGTTGAGTGTACCCTTATGCGACAAGTCAGGCCTTAAGACGATCCATCAAGCCATTTCATAAATACTTGAACTCGAGAAACTCATTTAGAACCCACAACATTTTTATGAGTTGGTCGAGGTACCGATCCCATATTTGATTTTGTTGAAGAGCCTGAATTTCGCCATCCATCGTAGTTGTCCAAACTGGGTGTTTAGTGACTGATTTGAAACCTTTAGGAGCACGCATGGTAAGCAGATAGTGAAAAAGGCTAGAATCTAGAACAGTGCAAACATGAGTCTTGTGTTTTGGTTTAAAAAAGCCAACTTGAGCTTAACTTTGCATAGGTTAGGTACCTAGGAGACTAGAGCCAGCAAGAGATGGATCCAATGACGATAAAGCCATGTAAGTTAATTATGAAGAGGATCTAGAGTCTTGTTCATGTGTTAAAGATGACTTTGTGATTGAATCCTGCAAAATAGATGGTGGCATAAAACTTGTCGATGTATCAGTTAAACAAGAGCGACACGGTAGTGATAAAGAATTGTGTTGCTGTGAGGAATGGACCTTAGAGTCTGGTGATGATAGGACTTGGCTCAAGAAATGCATTAACACAAAAACTAGATAGAGATCTAGCGTAGGCAAGTTCTGAAAAAGGATATCTATGTTCATAAAAAATAGCATGTCTAAAGGTGAAGACTTGATTAGTTAAAACGATCAAGGTAATGAAAACCATGATGAGACATGTTGTAGCCAAAGAAAACACATGAACACCTACAAGGAGTCATAATCTCATAAGTAGGGAAAAACTTGACATCCAAATGGATGAAAATTGGAGTAAGATGGTGATTTAGCATACAATATCTCAAATGACGACATGTTATCAAGTGTAAGAGCTGGCAGCCAATTAATTGTGAAAGTGATAGTGTTGAAGGTATCAACCTAGAATTTCAGGGGACATGGGAGTTTTAGTTATATGTCTATATTTGCGCTTTACGCCATAATTTTGTGATGGAATATATGAACAAGACATTCGATGTTGAATTCCAAATTGAATTAAATGGTCTTGGAATTTGTGAACTGTAAATTTAGTTACGCTATCACTTCGAAATTTCTTGATTTTATCGAGAATTGATTTTTAATAAATTTTTAAAAATGAGTAAAAATGCTAAAAAAAATCTGATTTGAGTTTCAAATGATAAAATCATATAAATCTTGAATAATCATGAACAAATATTGCATAATATTTAAAACCAAGATTTGAATAGATTGTATATAGACCCTCACATATCACAGATAATAAGTTCTAATACAGATGAAGCACATTTATCATTAAGTTGAAAGAAAAGACAATGACTTTTAGCAAGCTAACAACTCGAGCACACATTAGGATTGGGGAGCTATAATGTCACACATAACTGATGATATTTTTTTTTTTTTTAAAATAATGAAATTAGATACATGACCTAAATGAATATGCCAAACGTCAAAAAAAAACTCATGTACAATGAGTAGAAGTAACAAAAATTAGAGAGTGATTGATGCGGATCAATGAACAAAGATAATTAAAGCAAGAAAGAAAGAAGCTAAAAAAAATTGGAAGACAAAAGCTAAGAAGAAAAGAGACTTCATTAAGGAAAAGTATGTCATTTTTATTTAATTATCAAAAACTGTCTTACAAATTGAAAAAAAAAAACATATAAATAACATTACCTTAAAACAACCATTTATTGGACTCAGAACATCAATTAAACATGTATAATATAAATAAATCAAATAAATAAAATAAAATAATAAAATAGAACCAAATAGACTTAGTCTCCCAACCAAATATGCTTAGTCTTCTAACCAAATAATTATAGGTTGGGTCATCATATGTCGTCTCCATCTATATACTAGTGAAAAATATGGCGTGGGTCTGGTTTTTTCACCAACTCTCATAATGTTAAACAAACTCGACCTTATCGAATATAGTTCTGGATGACTTTGATAGCACTCGAAAAAATCTAGATTAATCTGCTGCAAAGTATCTCTAGTAATCTAAATATAATTTGAATCAAGTCGGCCCACCCAACGAACTAGAAATCGTTGAACCTCACCATTCCTGATATAGACAACTTGTTCATCCAAAATAGCATTAGTGTTATCCTTTTATGCTAAGATCAAGGTGAAAGGATTAGAGATAAAGGTTTCAATAGGATCATCAGGAGGGGAGTCAGATGGCATCTCAAAGGGATCATTTGGAATAGGAAGTGATTTTGAATATGCAACTAGATCCTTAATGTTAAATGTAGAGCTAATGCCAAAATCAAATGGTAAATCTAGAACATAAGCATTTGAATTAACCCATTATAGCACTTTAAATAGCCTCACACCATATGCAAGCAATTTTCGATTAATTCTTAAAAGAAATTGTTTGGGTTTAATCCATATCATAACATAGTATTTCAGATTAAATTTATTATATCGTCTACGTAAATCAACTTGAAGTTTATATGACGCATTACTTGTTTGAATCTGCTTTGTGATCCCAACATGCAAATCCTTAACTTTACATGCAAAAGATTCAGCTGACTCCGACACCCTAACATGAAGAGACATAGGAAGAAGGTTTAAAGGTTTCATAAGCTTGTAACAATGTATAACTTCAAAGGGACCCATACTTATTGATATAGCTATTATAGGCAAATTAGGCCAAAGGAAGAATCAAATCCTAATTTCTATTATGATCACTCATTAAACATCTCAAAATGTTGCCTTAATTTCTATTATCCACCTTAGTTTGACCATCAGTTTAGGGGTGGTAGGCACTAAAAAACTTCAACTTATATCCCACCATATAGCAAAGGGTTTTCTAGAAATAACTCATAAATTTAACATCTTTATTTGAGACTATGATTTAAGGAAGACTATACAACTTGACAATCTTGTCAAAATAAAATTTCGCAACTTTGGAAGCATCTACGATCTTAGTACAAGAGATAAAATGGATCATCTTAAAAAGGGAGTTAACAACCACAAAAATATAATCATGCTTCTTTGTAGTACGTACATGTCTAAGCATAAAATCTGTACTTACATCTTGCCAAAGACAAATAGGAACAACCAACAGGATGTAGAGCCTGGTGTTCTATTTTGTTTCTTAGCTAGTTGACATGTTCAACATTGATCCACCAACTTAATTACATTTTTTTTCAAATTAGATAAAAAAAACTGACATTTTACCTCTTCAATGGTATTATTTCTTTCAAAGTGTCCTGAAAGACCTTCAGCTTAAATCTCTTATATAAAAAAATTCAAGCACTGATATCTTCGGGATACGAAACTTATTATCCTAAACTAAATACCTTTTCTAGAGGTGATATCCATCTATAAAACAATTATCCTCATTTAAGTCTTTAAATTTTGGGTGCCATAACCCAATTCTAGGTTATTCTTCAAAATTTATTTTTAAAAATAAAAATAAAAAAGAAGTAAAATAAAAGCTGGCAATGTGAAGAAAACATATCGAAGAGGACTATAAAAATATGAAAAAATCAAGTTGTAATTTTTTAAGAAAATTAAAGACCTAATTGTACCCCATTATACCCTAAAATAAAGAGAAAATAGAAATTCAATGTGAAATTAAATGATTATTGGATGAATTTACATAAAAATTAAGTTCGAGAACATAATTAAAATTTTAATAGGCCAATTTGATTTAATCATGGGCCAAATTGAATTTTAATTGAAAAAATCAAGTTGTAATTTTTAAGAAAATTAAAAACCTAATTGTACCCCCATTATACCCTAAAATAAAGAGAAAATAGAAATTCAATGTGAAATTAAATGATTATTGGATGAATTTACATAAAAGTTAAGTTCGAGAACATAATTAAATTTTTAATAGGCCAACTTGATTTAATCATGGGCCAAATTGAATTTTAATTATGTTTAAGAATTAAATTGAGTCTAATTGAAAGATTTAATTAAGTGTAAGGACTTAATTATATTTTAAATAGGTCAAGTTAATTTTATTTGAGGCTTACTTGGTGAAAATTTAAATATGGAAGCCCAATTTAAACTTAATTGAGAAGATTGAAATTTTAAGAGATCAAATTTAATTTTTTTCGATGTAAATTAATTGAAATTAAGGGTAAAATTGCAAGAAAATTGAAGTTTTATGGTCAATTAGGAGATAAATTGATAAAATTCACAGCCAATGACCAATCTGCAAAAGACACTAGACAACAGGGGCATAAGCCCAATTTAAACTTAATTGAGAAGATTGAAATTTTAAGAGATCAAATTTAATTTTTTTCGATGTAAATTAATTGAAATTAAGGGTAAAATTGCAAGAAAATTGAAGTTTTATGGTCAATTAGGAGATAAATTGATAAAATTCACAGCCAATGACCAATCTGCAAAAGACACTAGACAACAGGGGCATAATTGACAAAAACTGAGGATTTAATTGAAGAAATTAAAAGTTTAATGGTTGATTAGGGTAAATTGCATAAATCCAAGAACAAGGACCAAAATGCAAAAAGCGCATAAATACAGGGCTAAAGTTGAAGTTCCACAAGGGCCTAAATCAAAAGTTTATGATCAATTAGGGGTGCAATTGAAAATAATTGAAAGCTAGAGAACTAAGTTGAAGATCAGCAAAAAATCACTAATTTTACCCTAAACAACGTCTTTTTGTATTTTTTTTTAAAAAAACTTAGACGACGCGTCGTCTTGTCACTATTCATTATCTACTTCATTTTTTTTTTTGAAAAGCTATTCCAGTTACTTACTTTGTAAGTGCATTTAATGCTTCTAACATCCATCAAATTTAGCAAATCTTGCATGAAAATGATCCTCTTTAATTTATCTATAGCCCTATATGGCCCGTTCAGACTGAATGACAACCCATCAGCACCGGCGCTAGCCAAAAGAAGCCACCTCAATCAGTCATTTCCTGCAGATTGCCTACTTTAAACCAACAATTAGAATCTTTCCCAACTGAATCAAAAACTACAATTTTTTCCCGGTACAAACAAGATTGCCCACTTTCACCCCTATAAATAAAGGTGAATTTCATGATCTGAGGAGAAAAAAATCAAATTCAAAATCAGCCAATAATTAGCCCTACTACCCCTCATTCCTGCAGTTTTTTTCTCCCTCTTTCTTTGTCATTCCAGCCACCACCAGCTCCACCATACTTAACTAGCCCAACCACAAGTTGGCCACCCCCACGCCTAAAGCATCCACCATTTCTTCCTCTCTCTCACTTCTGCAGAAGTTTTCCTCTTCTTCCTATAAACAACTTCGGCCACCGTTCCTCGCAGAAACGTCGTTAGAGCTACTAGCTAAGCCTCTTAATCACATTCAAGACTCTTGCTTCGAGTGAGTCGATCCTCCGTCAACCTTCATTTTATACAACTATTTCAATTGCATGTAGAACGTAAAACACTGTTCATATTTTGTAAATAATTAGCATTGTTTTTGGGTCGGACGAATATTAGCCCAACATAAGAGTTCGGTTGAGTCCAACCCTGCCTTAAAAATAAAAAAATAAAAAAATATTTTAGGCCGAGATCGACCCAATCATTTTGCGTCGATGTTGGCCTACCTTTTATGGGGCTAAGCTTGGCTTAGTTAGCTAGGTTGGGCTAGCCCAGCCCCTATGTGTTTAATAATATTTAATAAATATATATAATATTATATTATATATTTTTTCTTTAAAAATTCTAAAAAAAAATTTAAGATTCCTTTGAAAAAAATTGTGATTCCCTCATATATTTTTCTACTAGTTTTGCTTAATATTAGGTTATATACTTATATTGTAAAATACAAATCTGGTATTAAAATACATGATTTTCTCCTAAATTTTTTTTTAAATCAAAAAAATTCAGAAAATATTAAATATTTTAAATTAATTGTCCCTTTCAAAAAATAAAAAATAAACAGAAAAAATTGTTTTCATGGCCAAATCCTAAAAAATTTCAAAGCATATTTTCATTAAAAAATTACATCTTTCTCATGTTTTCAACATCCAAAAAATAGATATCATAATCAGTTTATGATCATCCATTAGGGTTTGATCAAAATATCAAAAATATTTTTTCAATATTTTTTTAGGGTCCAGATGTAGACTTTAATATTTATGGGGTGTAAAATCATATGATAAAGTGCACTCTCAGGTATTAAAAATACAAGGTGTAAATAATTTTAAAATTCAGACTTTAGAATGATAAATAAATATGATTTTAAAATTCAGGCTTTAGAATGATTAGGATTTAACCCAATAAGGTAAAAACTCTTTCATAAAGAGAGAGATCTACCTTAAACCTTAAAAAAGACCAACGAATAGAAACCTAACTTAAAAAAACAATTAAACAACAATATAACTTACCTTAGGTAGGGTGCATTGGAGGTGATATGTCTTCTCGTTGCACAACTAATCCCTTACCCAGACTCTTGCAGACCATAGGTTTCTAGCGATCATAATACTAGGTGGCGACTCCTAAACATTAATTATAATTTAATGATTAAATCCAAAAAACCTTCCCATCACACAACACCTCGCACAAGAGGCATGACAAAAGCCTCTGCCATCCCTTTCCATCACACAACACCTCACACAAGAGGCATGACAAAAGCCTCTGCCATCGCCAGACAACGTCGCAATGCGCGATCCCGTGACACTGGGCAAGATTCATGCTTTTTTTTTAGTTTCTCAAATCCAGTATCTTCAACACTCATTACAGATAATAGCGTTTGCCTTGTGACTCAAGACATTTATTGCTTTATTATTCATTCCATATTAATGTTTCAAAACAAATGAATAGGCTTACAAATACTCAACCCAAAGACCATGCATATGGTTGAGCTTCTTTTAGAAGTTGAGATAGTGGAGGATCTTATGATCAGAGTAAAGAACATACTCTTGTGATAGAAAATAATGACACCAATAGCATTGGTCCTAAACCATCATATAAAATTCTTTATCATAGGTTAAATACTTTTGTTTGGTCTCATTAAGTTTCTCACTAAAATAGGTTACAGGGTGACATTTCTGACTAAGTATTTCACCTATACCAACTCTTAAGGCATTATATTCTACTTTAATCATCTTAGTAAAGTCGAGAAGGCATCCATCATCTTCTTCTTAACCTCCTCAAATGTCTTATTAGCTCATTTATTTTATTGAAACTCACCCCTCCTCAAATGTCTTATTAGCTCATTTATTTTATTGAAACTCACCCTATTTCAAATAATCTACAATAGATGATGTGAAGGTGCTAAACCCCTTGATAAAACATTGATAAAAAATCATAAGTCTAAGAAAACTATGAACCTCGTGAATATTTTTAGGCTCAAGCCAATCTATTATGGCTTGGACTTTTTATGAATTAGTAGACTTCCATTCATGATATTATAAACCTTAAGAAAACCACTTGAACTACAAAGAAAGAATATTTTTTTGACACTAATGACGGATAAAATTTCCTTTCTTAAGGTGATATAAACTTGAATAAGATAATTTAAAGGCTCTTTTTTTGTTCTTTATCATCAAAATACACTATTAAGAATTTTTTTATAAATAGCCTAAACATATTTGTCATTACTCTCATGAAAATATTTGGTACATTGAAAAGGCTGAAATACATGACTAGCTACTTATATAATTTATTATTAATTTTAAAAGTAGTTTTTTATTCATATCCCTAACACATCCTAATTTGATAATATCTATTTTTTATGTTAATTTTAAAGAAAACTTGTGCTTATATCATCATATCTAGCATATCATATCTAGCATGTCATCCGATTGAAAAGGCTTATATCATCATATCTAGCATGTCATCCGATTGAAAAATAAGAAAATAGTACTTCATTGTAATTCTATTGATTTGACTATCTGCTAGCATTCTCCATGATATATTTGTCGAGTTCATCAACAAGTCTGCCCATAACGTCCAACTGATCACAGGTGGCTTTGAATTCTCAAATAAAATTCTACAACACTACGTGAGTTCTTCTTCATGTGTTACAAGTCACCTTTTAGACAAAGCTCATGAGATTTGGAACGATGATTGAAAATGATATCCAACAGACTGAACTTCATGATAGGAATGTAATCCAACCTCAACAGATATGGCTTCCTCGGTGAAGGAAGAAAGTAAAAGGCTGGGCACAAATTGGTCCATTTGTAGCCACTTAACAAGTTCTGAATTTTCTGAACCAGAAGCATCAGTTGCAGAAGGCATAACAACAAAACCATCAACATATCCAAAGAGATGCTAGGTCTACAATAGTGGTAGTATTTGACTGCTCCAAAGGAGATAGCTAGAAGAAGATAATTTAATGATTAGAAGGTTTACCATGATGATGAAGGACAAGGAGGAAAATGATGTGTTAGAGGCTAAAGGATTAAATGATGTGTTAGATGGCATGATATCATGAAGGATTATGAAATTACCGCATCGCCTTTGTTGTGGCACTCTAGTTTTATTTATACTGGAGTTCTAGAGTTATAGGTATAGCGAAACACATTTAAACAAATAGAAATTCAAATATATTATCTCCTATAATCAGGAAATTGTTATAACATAATCTGAAGAGGATTCTGTTGATCCTTATATATAATAGATTCTAGTATAACTCTATTCGTAGCTCACCTGTATTTAGAGAATTGGTTAGCCAAAAAGAGCTTCACTGCACACGCTATATTCAGTAACAATCCTAATGCTTTATTATACGGAAAAAATTAATCTAAGCCACTTTTTTCCATTAAATTAATTAGTGAATTACTTAAGCATTATATATTTTCATATAGTTAGAAACTACCTGTTTCCAAGAATGCCATGAAGCTGAATGACAAGCTTCTCCTCCTCGAGAGTAAAGGCACCCCGTTTTATATCAGGCCTGAGGTAGTTTGTCCATCTAAGCCTGCAACTCTTTCCACAGCGAAGAAGACCTGCAAAACAAAGAAAAGAGTTACAAGGGATCAGAGTCCATTTAAGATGAATGAAGTTTTAGGTAAAATTATAAATGAGATCTTTTAAATATTTAAAAAATATTTTTTTTGTTATTTTTTATATATATCTAACAAGTTACTAAAAGATTTTTTTAAAAAAATAAAAGTAATCTTCATTTTTATAAAATATAATTAACAAATATACATTATATATTCTTCAAGATTTTTATTAAATGAGAGTTTTGTACCATTGTCCAAGTTACCTGAGCTTAAGCAGATTTTGCATGGAAGTTATTATTTTTGCAGATATGATCGATCAAGCAGGAAATTCAAGTACAGAAAGTTAAGTTTTTTAGAAGGAAAATTTCTAAAACGTCAATATCCTCTCGGAAGTGGGCAGATTGCTATCAACACAACAGAAAATATCCCTATATAGCAGACAAGTTAATTTCGTACAAGTAAGGAGTTGATAATCACGAAGATCAAGACAAAAGAAAGATATCAATAAATTAATTTTAGTTTTGAGCGTTAAATAGTCATGTGAAGTAATCAATTACCACCTGGTTGTGAACGTCCAGATAAACATTGCCCAGTAAACAGCGACAACATCAATTCAGTAAGAAGGAATGCAATACTGTGAAGTAGCTTGTAGAATTTAACCACTTGAATATTCAAAGCATTTTACAATACCACAATAGTTCTACTATCCAAGTCCAACAAATATTCTATTTGACCCTCCAAGTGCAACACATTATCAGCACTTTTGAAGCTGGTGATGAGACACACACACACACACACACATATACAACTCCATGGAAGCTAAAAATTTAGATCAATGCAACTTCAGCTTCCTAAATCAAAAGAAAGCAGTGGCTAGAGTTTAACTATATGAAATACCTGCGAGCTTAGGGAGAGAGCGCCAGCTGCCATGTCCATTCTTCTTGATGTAAGTAACAAGAAGCTCATCTTCTTCAGGTGTCCATGGCCCTTTCTTCAAACCCTTCTTATCACAACAAGGTGTCCTCCCCATCTCCTTGACCGAAACCTTCACTTTTTATTACAACAATAATCTTCCAACAAAAGCTAGGTACTCACTCTTAATTTACCATGAATGTAAAAAAACAAAAGCAATAGCCTGTAAAGTCCACACACGCGTACAAAGACAGGCTTTTTCAAAGAGAAGCATTGTACTAGAGAGAGAGAGAAGCTATAAATTAAATGCTGGAGTGATCTTATCTAGGGAAATCGAAAGTGATAATTTACCGCGGGTTGTGCAAGAAAGGATTATCAGCAAGTTTTAAGCCGGCAATGCAATAAATACATGTATATATAATTTTGAGTATTTATGCATGACAATTACGGGTATGTTGTCCCATTTGAGAGAGGTCCTGTATCATCATTGAACCAAAAATTTGTACTAAGAACTATGAGGGAATTGAAGAGAGTTTATTAATATAGGGTTTCTGAGTATTTATGCATGACAATTACAGGTATATTGTCCTATTTGAGAGAGGTCCTGTATCATCATTGAACCAAAAACTTGTACTAAGAACTATAAGGGAATTGAGGGGAGTTAATTAATATAGGGTTTCTTTTCTGTTTTTGACGTGCATTTTTTTATTGAACAGAACAGGCAAGTGAGAGAGGCATACGGTGAAGGTGACAGGGAAAGCATTAATGGTGAGTTCTTGACAGCGAGAAAATTTATGGGGAAAGAAAGAAATAATGGCGCTCACGATGACCTACACTGTACGGACAGACCATGATATGTTAACCCACTCATCCCCTCTAATTACTTTCTTGAAAACTGTAAATTGGAGTATTGTATGTTTGAGTTTTTTTTCTTGTAAGATTCAAGAATGAACCGAGAATGATTCTAAACATATACAGCAAAGCAGAAGCAATTTCAATGAAAAATAAATGAATCATTCAATGGAAATATTATACTGACAGCTAGATTGTTGACTAGGATAGACCCGTTTTATTTAATGTGTGATAAATTCGTATGGATATTTATTATGTGGACTCCTTTTGGTGTTAAAGAAACACACTAAATCTTATAAAAAATGGAAATATCATAAATGAAGAGCATATAAAAATATAAAATAATAAATCTTCTCACAAGGTTAACTCGTCAGGATTGCTTCTCGATCACAAGAGTCAACGTAATATAAGAATTAAACAACCGGATGATGCTACTGCACCGAAATATGGAAGAACATGCAAGAAAAGAAAACTCACCTTCCTTTTTTTTTTTTTTTGTTCTTACTGTTTGGAAAGGCTAGCTAGCAGAGACTGCTAGGTTTGTGGGTTTCAGTTTTTTTCCTTTGCGTCTTACACAAAATTTAAGAGTTATCCGATAGCCTGGCATTTAAGTAGGGGCATGTGGGGCCCTTGATTATCACTCGTTTTAGTCGTTTATGGCCTTACCATAAAGATCCTTTCAGAAAAACAGAAGAAGAAAAGGATCATAAATACATGGGGGCTGTGGCATGTCCTTTGAACTGCAATAAATACAGTGCGCAACAAGTCAAAAGGTCTCGCGGTTTGAGGTCCATGGCTCCCTGGTTTTTGACTGACAGCTGCTGCAGTGCTTCTTCAGCAAATTAGAATTTTCATGCGCCTTCACACGCAGGAATGCTACGGCCTTCAATATGTTTACAGACTGAACAGTGGAGGGTTTGGATAACTAAAAGATTTTGGCATCGCTTTTCTCATTAAGATACGTCTTTTCAGGATAAAATCTATTGTGAGTCTGTGAACTCAAAACTTAAGGTCGGCGTTTACGGAAGATCTCCGCTTCCAAGCATCTCGACTAGACGACCATAATGATGATGCCAGTATTCCACATTAGCAGGAGTGAAGGCAAAATATCTTACACTTAACATATGTTCTTGTGCTTCGTTGTTCTTACTGTGGATGCTGCATCATTACAAGCTTCAAACCAAGCTCAAATGTCGTTTTGAACTGTTCTTCTTTTTATTCTCCCCTTTCACGTCAAATCAAGTGATCGTAAAATCTGATGGGACACAACAAACTGTCAAAGACTCCAAAGACTTGATTACCATAAACTATATGAACTTGAGCAAGGATAGATACAGAGACTGACAGTATTTTGATGGGTTTTGTTAAAAAACTTAAATTTCCTGCCTATGTTTTTTCCGACAACGTTGGTTCATGATACCAAGGGTTTTAATGGGGTACTCATCAATTATCATGGACCCTCTTTGTAATGAAATTTGTGGCTCCTCATACATGGAGTGCATTTTTTTTAAATTCTTCCTTGATAGTTAGGTTCTGTTTGGTGTTGTGCGGTGTAGATTTGACCTTTTAATCGTAAATCTGAAAGTACAGTCTTCATAAATTTGTGGTTCATATGCGAAGACATAAATACAATCTCCGGTAAGAGAATAGCCTTTCCATTTTAATAAAAACGAGAGAGAAAAAATTGAGACCCTCTATGCTCCATTGGTTTAAAGAAATTCTTTTATTAAGACTGTAATGTTTTGAAAAACAAAAAGAAATAGGAAAAGGTAACAAAGCCCTTAAAGGCTTAAAAGTGAGTAAAATAAATAAGAGATATTAAAGAAAAATGGCAAAGTAAACATGGATGAGTCTTCTAAACTTGAGTTAAATTTCTAAATCTATAATTCATGAAATTCTAGACTCATGCTCAACTAAGAAATTAAATTTTCAACCAATATAATATTAAAAAATTAAATTAAAAAAAAATAAATTAATTGGGAACATCTAACAAAGTTTTTTATCGAAAAAAAAAAATAAAAGATAATGAAATTGTATTCAAACAAAACAAATAATAATTAAAAAGAAGTGGATTAAATCTGACTTAAAAGAAAATTAAAAATCTAATTTTATAAACTATATTGAATAAAACAAATAATAATAAAAGGAGCATGGAACAAATCCGAAGGAAAAAGCTTTGAAAATTTATACGTACAAACATGAAAATAAGAAAAGAGAGAAGAAGAATAAAATATACTCGACACCAGAACAGAGATTCATTAACCATATATACTACCCAGAAATGAAGAGGTTGTCGTTTCAAAAACTAGCATTACAACGTTAGGTGATGCCACACACATAGCCTAAACAGCACCGCAACCATTACACGCTGGCCCATGTAACACACTTTTTTTTTTTTAATAATATTTATATTTGTAAAATTACAATAATACTCCTCTGTCAAACCTAATAATAATAATAAAAAAAGAATGAAAATACAAAAATATCTCTTAACATAAGTTAAAGTAAATTTCTACTTTACGAGTATTTACATCATCTTATTGAGCTGAGAAAATTGAAAATACAAAACGTCCATAGACATTAACTTTAAAAAAATTGATTTTAAAACAATAATTATTTTACACATGAAAAAATAAATAAAAATTAATTTATCCTCCATCAGCACGGAATGACTGGTGAATATCTACAAAAAAAAACAAAATGTTAACCGGGCAGTTTTCAAAATGTAAAAATCAATCTTTTAACAAGACCAGCAGAAGAGGGGTAAAAGGTTACGTATTGGAGTGATCAATCTTTCAGTTATGATGTCGGCGATTAACAGAGCACCTTTTAACCCCCCTAGTTCTTGCATTTAATAAACGATGGGTCATACACACGCAACCTGCCAAGGAAATAGATGCAGATCTGAATTGCCCGTACATTTCTACTTCCATCTTAAATGATAGTAGACAATACAGTCTTCAGTTCCAAAAGAATTCTCCAGTTCAATTTTCATTTTCAGTCCTTAGCGGTCTTTACATCTTCAGACGAGCGCATGAAGAACAGCATCACTCCCACTAAATTAGTGTGTATACTGGTAGAGGTTTTTTTAAAAATAATTTTAATTTCTTTTTTTTTTAATTTTTCTTTTTTTGTTTTTTCATATATGCAACGTCAAAACTGTCAAAAAAAAATTAATTTAATTCTTTTTCATCAAAATGAGGAGCTCGCTACCACAGTGCCCAAAAATACACTAACCAGCCAAATTGCAGCCACTCGCTTCCCAGTTCAACATCCAGAACTTTGCATTGCTTTAATACCATATAGCTGGAATCAAAACCCAGAACAGTTTTTGGCTGCTGTTGCGACTCAGCTAGGTGCTGCTGCTGTCATCTCATGATTGTAGTTATCAAAGCAGCAAACACAAACCATATCAGTCCCTGAGGGGGAAGGATGAAAGTGATGATTCTGCTCATGTAGAATGAAATCCAGGAGCTTGGGTAGGGGAATAATCTTGGTGTTGTGATACCATTGCAAGACATACCAAAAATATAGTGCTCCGAAATGACTGTTGTGATCATACTCCTATGAGCAACAATGGTCAAGATTGACAACTTATTTTTATCCAGCCGTCTCATGTCGTGAAAGAAACTTGGGTCACATTGAGCAATCATCAAACATTTTCACAACCCAAAGACAGAAAAAAACACAAGAACCAAGTACAAAAAAAAACAAAAAAAACGCTCCAGGGGATTTCCTAGGTTAATGACTTTATTAACGGAAGAAGAGTGCAAGAGAGGAGTAACTGATCTTATCTCCCTGGAGTACAGCCTTCATTTCAACAGCAAGAAAACTAAGAGCAGATAATATGAAACCAGAGCATTAATGAAATCAAACGCAACACCAGAACTGGACCAAGCATCTATCTATCTGGGATTTCATAATCCATTAAAACTCCATCCAGAAACTAACTAGAGCATTCCAGGATTAAATGCATAAAGCAATCATAAGCCTTCCACAATTAATATTTAGTTTTTAGAAGTTTCCCTCGGATGCAGAGCTATTTCCTCTTGAATTGGACACAGCTTGAACCCTGTAACATCAAAGTTCATTCAGGTCAGGTGACGTGAATCTCTAGTGGGATATTTCCCAGTGGCCAAAGAAACATCACGACAGATTCAAAACATTTCATTGTTAAAACATTTCATTGTTATGACAAAAAAGAGGTGGTCCAATACTTTTATGAAATTCTATATTAACCAATTCTTAATCAAATAAAATATCAAGGATGTGTAACTAAGTCTTGTAATTCATAATAACAGATCTTCCCCTTTTGAAACATGGAAAATATTGGGTGGGAAAAACAATGGACCATAATCCAATTCAGCTTTATCTAGTAAACTCACCAATCAATAGTCAACATAGATCTGATTATTCCATCCAACACCTTAACTAACACCATATTCCAGAGAAATATTGCTTTCTGTTTCTAACAGAAAAGCATCAATTAGTAATTGATATTCTAGCATGCAGTTTCATTTCAAGTTGATCTATGAAAGCCAATGTTCTTCTTCGTTCTTTTAAGCAAAAATCATAGAATCAGAACAAGATTGATTGCAATTGATCTTAAGAGATGGGGTCAGTTGATCTATATGTTATCATCATGAAAACAAACATTTCTGATGTTACTCACCATTGCTAATCACTGATGCTACTCGCCATTGTTGAATGCAAAGACAGAGGCATCTACCACAGGTTATTGGCAATATATTGCCTGGTCAATATGTGGAGGAATTTGTTTAATTTCAGTTCCAAGTTCCTGCTCAATCCTATACCTGCAGAAAAATAAGAAGACATTAACTAAGTTAGGGAACTCCCGAATAATAGATGCAAAGTTCAAGTGGAACTGTGGAAGGCAGAGGAAAAAATGCATACAGGTTAAACCGGTCCTCATAAGTGATCAAATTCACAGCCAAACCAAGGTGTCCAAACCTTCCTGATCGACCAACCTGAGAGTGAAACAAACAAAAAGTTATTAAAAACAATAAGAATATAAAATGATATGATGTTCACGAAAACAGTATACAAAACAAACATAAGAATATAAAAACGTCTGCCATGGTGTTGATTGGATAGATATCACATTCAACATACCCTGTGAAGGTATGTCTCTGAGTTCTTGGGAAAGTCAAAGTTTATAACAACATTCACTGCTTGGATGTCTATACCCCTGGTAAAAAGATCTGCAACAAGCATAGTGTATCATCAGGACTTGATCAACGCATATGCAAAGCACACACTACCACTACTTCAACTAGCAAAAAGGAGGAACTCATGAAAGTCAACTAGCAAAAAGAAAAGATATTCATGAGTGCTAAGAACACAAGTACACACCAGTACAGACAAGATTCCTGCATGCACCATTGCGGAAGTCATGAAATACTCTGTTGCGATGGTCCTGTAACATCTTTGCATGGATATAGAAACATGAATAGCCAAGTTCTGTGATCTTCTTGGCCAGTAATTCTACCCGGTTCACTGAGTTGCAAAAGATGATTGATTGGTTTATTTGCAGCTGCACATACACCACAATGGCATCATATTCAAAAAGAAACCAGGAATCATATTAACCGTTTAGTTGAGATCAAACCTTAGAGAAAAGAGTGTTCAGGCAATGGACTTTCTGTCGTTCTTCAACGAAAGCATAATATTGTGTAATACCCTTGAGAGTAAGTTCATCCATAAGATTGATAACATAAGGCTTCTCTAGATATCTATCTTTAAAATCCTTAACGGTAACAGGAAATGTGGCCGAAAACATCAAAATCTGACGATTTGAAGGAAGAAAACGAATAAGCTGCTCTATTGAAGGTTGAAACTCTGGAGACAAAAGCTTATCAGCCTGGGGAACATGAAGCAATAAACATTCAGATGCTTGTCCATCAAAAATTAAACTCAATCATAGCACTAATAATAATTAGATAGCAAATTATTTCAGATTAAGAAACTGCAAGTAGCAATTGGTGAACTTGAAGATTCATGAATGTGGCTGGAAGCCTTCATCTGGCAAATGCAAAATTTCTTAGTCGAAAATTCAAAGAAAAAGCAATCATGTAATTAAAGGACCAACAGCACTTTACAATTGAACACGCGCGCATAAATACACATCATCATAATGCAAACACATCTACCATTTGAGGAAAACTAAAAGACCCCAGATAGTTCACAGCATATATGTATATCACAGCACCAAACCAGATTTTTTTATAACAAAATATATCATTTTTTACAATGAAAAACAGCAATAAAGGTTTTTTTTCATTTATGTTTTAAAGCATTTATTTCCTAAAGCTCAAACAAACACATCTTCCTTCTCCCTCAACAAGATCGCTAGGCAATGAGACAAAAGACCCCGATTTCATTGTCTCTCTCCCCTCGCTCTCAATTTTCAAATTGCAATGTTAATTTCATTCTCTAGCCAAAAAAAAACAAATCTGAACTAAACCAACACTAAACAAATAAAGTTGGCTAATTGAGTTTAAATATAATTACATAGCAAATAGCCAGGGAAGAGTAGTATCTCAGCCAACATGAAACAGAGAAAAAAATCCCCTCAACCATCACCAAAATACAAAGTCTTCAAAAGTATATTGAGCATTAAAAACAGCCAGATAATATTATCTCAACCAACTTTTAAGAGTTCTTTTACATATTAAAACAGTCAATTAAAATCATTTGTGCATTTATTTGAATGTCCTATGCTAATTAACACAGCCAACAACAACAATCCTTCAACCATTTTGCACATATACAAACAGTTGTCATCTATCTATAAATCCAAACAGTTGTCATCTGTCTATAAACAGTTTTGATAGGCTTTGGCTCAGTGTTCCAGTTGTCATCTATCTATATATAAATGACAGCCAGAACACTGAGAAACCTAAACAAAGCTCATGTTCTTTAAGAAACCAAAACCAGCCTCCTGTACTCATCAATATACCTATTCCAACAACTTTTAAAAGTTAAAAAGAAATAGAAGTTGAACAACAATTATCACACAAAACTATCATGCAGTGATATTACTAAGGACCAGCTGGGTTGAAGTTCACCTCATCCAAAACAAGCATTGAACAGTTTTTCAAAATACACACGCCCTTTTTTGCAAGATCAAGTATTCTTCCTGGAGTTCCAACAAGTAAATGGACTGGTTGATATAAACGCATAATGTCATCTTTTAAACTAGTACCGCCAGTGGTGGCCATCACTTGAATTTTCAAATGCTTCCCTAGCTCCTTACAAACCTGTGATGTCTGAAGAGCCAACTCACGTGTTGGCACAAGTATCACAACTGCACGCAAATGCATAATTAAGTCATCAAATACAATTTTCATAAATATATATCCAAAACTAATAGGTCAATTAAATTTTAATAACTTCAAATAAAATCAAGAGCTAAGAAAGGCTGCTATTTGTGAATTGTTTACAAAGAATCAGCTCATGTTTGACATTGCTTGAAAAAAAAATTATGGCTGTATATTAAAAGGAAAGCAGAACTCCTTCACACTCAAAACATCATCACAAGCTCCTCGTGGAACAGTTCTTATATTCCTATCTTCTCATTTATTATAAATTCATATCCATAAACCCTAAAAGTAATATGCTCCTAAATGCCATGATAACCACTGGAAGTAATTATTACTTGTGAAAGCAACAAACCATACACATACAGTCATCTTTCCATAATTGGATTAAGACAGGTTGAATTTGAGGCAACCAGAAAATATCCCAATGCAAACAACAATAAAGAATATTACATGATGTAAAGCTATCATAGTCCAATCACGCAACTAAATAATCTCAATGGTCGTTATATAATAAACATGCATGTACATAGTGAATAAAGTTTATTGATTGTGAATATCAGACCTTGAATAAAATTGTTATCTTGGTCAATTTTTTCAAGGGCAGGGACGCAAAATGCAGCTGTTTTCCCTGTCCCATTTTTAGCTCTAGCAAGAATATCGCTACCAGTAAGAGCAATTGGTATGCTCTCTTCCTGAATAGGAGATGGTCTTTCAAAACCCTTCTCGTATATTCCCATAAGCAACTCACGCTTCAGAAAATAGTCCTCAAAATCATTCCCCTTTGTGGCTGTCACATCCTGCAAGACATTTAAATAGTGAAATGGGATTCATATGGTCATTCCCTTTTTAAAAAGTTCACTAATGAAGTTCACCAGCTCATTTTTTAGACAGTACTTCCATCGTTCTTTGAAAGTAGATCTTTAGAAGGAAAACAAAGGCTCTACCAGACTACAACATTAAACCATTTCAAACATCGTCATACAATATTTAAGTCACATGAATGCTCTTTACATGTGCAGAGCTATCTTGTTAAGAAAAGAGAACCTAAGGTTAAAGCATCATTGTTTGAAGTCCAGAAGTGTGCATGTAAAGGACATTCATCTGCTATAGCTCATGCATGAAAGGAACAGATATGACTCAAAAGATGATATGAGAGTAAACAAGTGATGCAGTTTCCTAAGCAAACTTGTCAATTTGCACACAGGAATGCTGGATGCAGTTAACAAACCATAGGGTACAAGTTTTAACTTTAACCTTACATGACCTGCACTTGTCATTAAGTTAGTTATCAATCTCCTAATTCAGAGTCAATGTCAGACTCCATGGTCAATCTTACATAGTTTGTAGTTTCCATGCAGCCAGGTGCTGAACACACAATGCTTCCTCTCCAAAAGAGAGAAGAAAAATATTGGTCATGGCTCCGAAAACAATAAATTTACGCGTACAAATTAACATACGTGTTACAAAATAATACAGCATCCATGACCATGAGAAAGTAAATATCTGATTAAAAGCCCTACCTCAGTTCTGTATCGTGTATCTGCTGGTGGTATCTTTAGCTTTGCCTTCCAATCTTGTGAACTAGATAGAACAAACCAAAAATACAAGACAATAAGACTTCACTCTACAACAAGCATTGCATGGTCGCAAAAACTCAAGGACTGGACTTGAACAAGCATAGATTAGCGCCATGCATGTAGAGCAGGGTAAGAAATCTAGAAATCCCAACAAAAGCCCATGATCTGATGATGCTCTTTCATGTGAGACCGTTTTGTAAATAGAGGGCAACATGCACAGCAATCACAATGCCAAGTAAATATCTGTGGTTCATTTTGATGGCATGGTCACTTCCTTGTCTCAAATCCATCAGATGACTGGCACTTAACAAGATTTTGTAATCAAATTAGTAATTTTTTTTTTTTACTGAATACTCCCGCAATAGCTGCTGATACATTTTAAATTTCAGAAATCTCAATTCACAATAGAATACCCTTGAAAACTTGCTACTAATGTGCAGATTTGAAGAAAACTACGTCAACAGGAAATTACTAGTAGGCTTTCCTACCCCTCATCCTTTTATGATAACTTGTAATTGTAGGCTTGTAGCAAACAATCTCTGCGCAAATCTTTCTCCTACAACATGCTTAGAATACTCCACAATCAACTCTTTTCCAACAATAGCAAAGCTCGTGCGACACATTAACATTTATTTAAGAAAAATCACACACGAGTAATAAAATATCAATATCCACGTGTAAATATTTGAATGAATAAAGGCTGACCTCGAGTCAACAGCCTCAGACTGAACAGTCTTTTCAACCTCATCAACATTCGAATCCGCAGCAGTTAACTGATTCCTCCTCAACCACTGCTGCTGCTGCTGCTGTTGCTGATTGTGATGCTGTTGATGCTGTTGATGCTGATAGTATTGTTGTTGGTGATGATTTTGCCCGAAATTTCTCTGCACATACTGCTGTTGCGGAACCCTTGATTGAAAATTAGGGTTCGCGTTCATACCTCCGCCTCTACCAGCACCGATCCCCGGCGGATACCTTCCTCTATTGTTGTTGTTCATCACAAAATAGAAGCCTAACCCTAACTAGGAAACTAAATCACCGACTCAAAATCCAAAATTTGTACAGAAAACTAGAAAACAAGAACGATCTAAGCCTAGGGTTTCAAGGTTGCGACGATTGGAAAAAAAAATACTTACAAGGATCAATGAGATTCAAACGGAAGCGTTTTGGTTAGAAGAATTAAAGACTGGAGGTTTCTTCTGTAAGTTGGAAGTTGAAAATTTATACAGTGTGGAGGGAGAAAAGAAAACCCAGGGTTGTCTGGCGGGGTAATATAGTAAATTAGAGAGGACAAGGAGGGAATCACTGGTTCAGTGAGGGAGTGAAGAGGTGGGGTTTCCGTTGGGAGGAGATGTATAATCGAGGGTCAGAATGGTACGGATCTGAGGAGAAAACGAGAGAATGGAGTGATGTTAGAGAAACTTAATAGTTTCGTTTTAAGAATTCTACAGAGAGAGGAAATGAATAGGATGATTCGTGGCGCTTGTACTGTGTCTGTGTTTTTATATGGAAAGGCGAGAAAACGGGGAGGAGAAGGAAACGGCTTCTAGGGCTTCAAGATTGTTTGTTATTTGCACTTGGTGCCCTCCTAGTTCTAAAATATTGTGTTCCGCCACCACCTTTATTGAAATATGTTTGTAATGATCGCACAAAGATGTTTGTTGCCCTCGGTTGCTTTGCTTACGGCCCTTTTTTTGTTTTACGAAATCGGAGGATTTTTCTTTTTAATTGTAAAGCTTGAATGTAAAAATAATTTAAATAAGCAAGAACGAGAGAGGATGGCAGGGCAAACCTTGGCTGTGGTTTGAATGTTTCTCAAATCCTAGCTTGTTTGTTGTCAAGGATACCGTTCAAATTACAAATCATAATTAGTATATTCTTCATTTTTTTTAACGATGGATTAATAATAATTTTTTTAAAATAAAAAATAAATATAAAAAATATTTTTAATATTTTTAATTAATAATAATTCCATATCCAAGATATTGAGTTGGTGGATTTAATGGTTATATTTAATTATTTTTTTATTTGTTATAAAAAAATATTTAAAGTATTCTTGAAGTATTATAAATTAAAATAATAATTATTTTTTATAAAAAAACATTTAAAACATCTTAAATATTTAAATTACTCTTGAAGTACCAAGCTTGTGGCCATATAAAAAAACAAAAAACATCACAAGGCCTAATCTCCAACCAATCTAATATTAAAGGATAGAATTAAAAAAAAATCTAAAAAATACTAAAATTAACTCGAGATAATTTTTCAAACTCATATTCATGATCATAATGTTAAAATTATCTAATAGAAAATAAACCAAAAAAATTCACAAAAATAAATTTTAAATCAACAAAATGCTGAGATATAAAATTAAAAAAATAATTCATTAGGAAAGGTTTTAAAACAAAACAAATAGAAATAAAAAATAATAAGAATCAAATTAATAAAAAATAAATTAAAATGCTCAAGGATAAAATTAAAAAAAAAATTAAAAAGATCCAAAATAAAACAAATAAAAAAATAAGGATTAAATTTGATATAAAAACTAAAAAAAATCAAATGTTGAGAGGTTAAATTGAAAAAAAAATCAATTCAGAAAAGGACACAATAGCAAAAGATAGCAATCAATAATGATGACTAAATTTAAAACAAAAACAAAATAACTAGATATCTTTTATTTTTGGCAACATGAACCCTGAAGAGAGAAAAGAAAAAATAAAGAGAGAAAGAAAAAAACAAGCCGTTATGCTCTTTTATCTAGTACATGCAGAGTTTTATCTAGAAACTCTTGTTGCGAGAAATCCAGCGCTACAATGGACAGTCGTGTTCTATAACTAGAATCCACCATTTAAGCTTTTATACTGCGACAAACAACTCTCACTCTTTGGTTCGTGCAACATACAAGTTAGCCAAGTTACTCTAATAATTTATCTTGAACCATTATATTTATTTCAGTTTTAATTTTAGTTTTTTAAATTCTTTTATATGAATATAATTTAATTTAATTTTACCAAATCAAGTGTTAGGTTTTTTCCTTGACACTGTTTCTTGTTGTGAGAAATCCAGCGCTACAATGGACGGTTGTGTTCCATAACTAGAATCCACCATTTAAGTTTTTATACTGCGATAAACAACTCTCACTCTTTGGTTGGTGCAATATACAAGTTAGCCAAGTTACTCTAATAATTTATCTTGAACCATTATATTTATTTCAGTTTTAATTTTAGTTTTTTAAATTCTTTTATATGAATATAATTTAATTTAATTTTACCAAATCAAGTGTTAGGTTTTTTCCTTGACACTGTGAAAACCTATATTTAGATAACAAAAATATACTATCAAGTCAAATCACAAATAAAATTAATATAAAAAAATTAAATTAAAGAAAAAAAAGTTGGGTGACAAAAAAAACTTTACTTGACTATGCAAATCAATCACTAATATTAACAAATAAAAAGAACTTGATATTATTTGAAATTTCAAATTTAATTTTCAAAGCTTTAATTCTTACAAATTAATAAAATAAAATTTTATTTTATTAAATTCAGCATCAACTCATTGATGAAAAATTTCCTTAACATTGTGAGGACTCCATACATGGGCATAAAAACAATTACCATGGCTGATCCTAAAGAAATGTAATTTTAAAGGACCAAATCAAAAGAAAAACCAATTAAGGAATTAGAGTGAAAAAAATAAAGGAAAAAAGATATATCACTACGCAATTGCACAATAAAATCTTTCACAAGTCACATTGAAATATTGATGCCTTTTAGATTTCTCTTAACTAGGATACCTATTTTTATGCTAAGGATCATATTCCAAACTAATTTGCAATGCCAAAGAAGAAGGCTCTAGCATATTTGGATATGTTTTTAGCACCATTAAATTTTTAATTGAGAACTCAAAAGATAATGTTTTATATTTTATAAAATGAATTGAGAAATATATTAATTGATAAACTATAAAGACAGTTTTTAACACTAATTAAAGATCAACAAGAAGCAAAAGATAAATTTATATGTAAATATTTGACCAGTGATGTGCATAACTTTTCAAAAAATTTATTTAATTGTGTAACAATAATGATTTAAATTATGAAACAAAATTGTTTTTAATCAAAATTTCTTTTTATATTATTTTCTTGTTAAAAAATATCTTTTTAACTGCAATATGGTCTATTGAACAAAGAATTAAGGGAACTCCAATAAAAAATTATATTTATTTGAAACAAGGAGTGAAAAAATGCATATCCCTAATCAAAAGGTTTTTTCTTGTTCAAGTGTTTTTTCTTTATCTTTTTTATAAAGACATGTCATTTTTAGAAATCTTGTTTTTAAAATCAAAACTTATTATACTCTTAAAATAAAATTTGAATAAAAAATAAAAATAAAATAAAATCACAAATGAATAATTTCTGTGTGAAATATTAAAAAACATAAAATCTAAGAAAAAACATATAAAGAATTTATAGTAAAAAAATAATGATTTATATTAGCATAAAAGTTTTTTTTATCGTTTAAAAACTATGATATATATAATCAGATAATTATTTAGATATCATTTGAATATATTTATTTAAAGCTAATCCTGATTATAAAATGTAATAAAAAATTGAAATTCAAGGCAATTTAAAAAAAGCTTGGCACACCTAGGCTAAAGAGATCGACACACATGGTGATCCTAAAACTATAAAGCCTGACACGTAGGAGCTTGAAAGGTGAGGCCAGCATTTTTTTTAAAAATAAAAATCAAAGGACATAAACTATTTTTATTGAGTTTTTATTTAAAAAATAAATCTTAAAATATTAAAATCATAATTAGTAATGGCTAGAATTTAACCATCCAAAAACTCTCTTTCATTTTTTTTTTTTGAAGATTTTCTCTCTTTTTTATAGATATTAAAAACTAAATTACAATAAAATAGATTAACAAACTATAGATTAACAAACTGAAACATAAAAAACCTAAAATGAGAGACCAGGTATAAACAAAATATATCTTGAGTGATCAAATTGAGCATTTATGTGACTTTTAAATATGATTATTTTTATATATATTAATTATTAATTTTGATTCTTGATGCTCTAATTTTAGTTATAAAAATAATTTAAAATTATTTTTTGTTGTAAAATTAATTTTTAATTTAATATCAAAATATAATGACAAATGCAATAGATTAGAATATATAAATGTCAAATAATTATAAAAGATATAATTAAAACTAAATAAAATTTAATTATTGAAATAAAAAAAATAAAAAAAATAAAAATAAAAATAAAACATAAAACTATAAAATAATAGTTTAATTTATCAAATAATTGAGGAGGTGTTTAATAGTCTAGAAGGTGTTTGAATAAGAAATAGTTTATATTTTTTTTGAGGAAAAAACATGTTTTTATAGTTTTTAAAGATATAATTTATACTTAAAAAATATTGTATCTTTAATAAAAGGACACCACACCTTCAAGATAGAGATCCTTTTTATAATTAAAAATTTTAATTTTTTAATTATTTTGTTGTTATGAAATTAAAAATAAATTTTAAAAAATAAAAAAAAACATATATATTTTTTAAAACTTGTTGATAACGACACTTACAAGCAGCAACCAAGTGGCGCTTTTGATTTTGCAATTCAGTTCCTTTTTAGCTTCTCTTCAAAACGAACCTATCCTTTACTAGTGTGTAGCTGACTACCGGATCTGTCAATGGAAGAAGATCAAGACGGGAATGAAATTCACAATTGCGTGATCAAACTGGTTAGTTAATCAACCAACAAATCAATCAATTAATTTCTGTAACCCATTCCTCCTCTCACTTTATATTACCTGACAATGAAATTAAGGAGCTAATTTATTTTAAATTTGATATAAATGCAGAGAGAGAAACCAAAAAAACGTAGAGACAAGGTGTACATAGGATGCGGAGCAGGATTTGGCGGCGACAGACCAATCGCAGCGCTTAAATTACTCCAAAGAGTCAAAGAGTTAAACTACATAGTTCTTGAATGCTTAGCCGAGCGAACTCTAGCTGATCATTATCAGATAATGATTTCTGGTGGCGACGGTTTTGATTCTCGCAGTTACGTTTCCTTCACGCAATCTCACCTCTCTCCCTCATTCGGATTGATGTGATTTTGTTGTTTTAGTTTGATTTCTGTTTCTAATAATTCTGTGCAGTTACGGATTGGATGCGATTGTTACTGCCTTTGGCTGTGGAGAGAGGGACTTGTATAATCACCAATATGGGTGCAAGTGAGGATTAATTAAAATAGATTGAATAAATATTGGATTATTATTATTATTATTATTATTATTATTTGTTTTTTGCTTAAATAAATTTGGTTTTCTTGTTTTTGTTAGTGGATCCGGTTGGTGCACAAGAGAAGGTTGTAGAATTAGCTAGTAGTTTGGGGCTTGGCGTTTCTGTTGCTGTGGCTCATGAGGTTTCTTCTGCTATATTAGGTATTGGTGATATCGTCATTCGTTACAGTAAAAATGCTTAATGGATGTGGATATGAAGTAAGGATGTTTTCATTTTCAGGTTCAGGATCGTCGACCAAGAAGTCCTATATTATGGAAGGTGTAAGAATCCGGTACTTTTTGTTTGCTTTTATATTTGTATATCCAAGCCTGTTCTATTTTTATGCTTAATTTGCTGTTGGCATTGCATGTTACTGACACGGGCAGTTTTATTGTTGGTTTTGTATACAATTCAGTCTGCTTAGGAATATAAGTAAAGGGGGTAAACTTTTCATATGATTGATTACAAATTTGAGGAACAAGAAAATGTTGACATCTGTGTACCCAATTTGGGGAGCTTGATTTCTCTTCAATTTTTTCCTCAGTCAAAACAATAACTCAATTTTTGCTGATCTCTGAAGGGTATTAGCACTTATCTTGGAGCAGCTCCTATTGTTGAATGTTTGGAGAAATATCAACCAGATGTTGTCATTACTTCACGGGTTGCCGATGCTGCCTTGTTTCTAGCTCCGATGGTATGGTATATTTTTTCTTCTCATCCCCCTCCTCTTCCTCCTCCTCCCTATGTCTTCAAGAAGCTTGGTAATTTTTTCTTTTCCTAATTTAGTTAATGAAACCAGTTCTTCTGCATGTCCACGACACTGCCGCATCATTTTATGTTTCTAAATCTTTGCATCGAGAGGGATGACTATAAGAGGCCTTTTTTGGCCAAATGTTAGTCATTGGTATGTTAAGCATCTAGTAGGATTATACGTAGAGGTGCATATTTTGAATTAGATTAACTAAATGCCAAGGGAAATGAAGATATTCAAGTGTATGGTTGAGCGGACATCTTTTGCTGGAAGAAGCATACTAGCACAGACAATTTGTGTATTCATTTGTAATGCTAGATTGTTGGATTACTATGCGGCTGATGGGTTGGCTGCTTATGTGCTAGTCAATGACTTACAGCTACTCTCATATGTAGAGCCCGGGTGCTCTTGTTTTGTCAAATCTGCTGTTGCTTAAGTTTTAACTCCATTTCAGAAAGCAATCTGATTGACTTTGGTATATGTATGATTAGGTTTATGAACTAGGTTGGAATTGGAATGACTTAGAGGAGCTAGCACAAGGATCTATGGCTGGCCACCTCCTGGAGTGTGGTTGTCAACTCACAGGAGGATACTTCATGCATCCAGGTGAGCATGATTAGCTTTATTTGATCAGTACTGAATTGATATAATATGTCATAAAGAGTGAACTGCAGGTACTGGTCAAATTTATACTATTGATGTAATATTCTGAATTTACTCTGTTGTAGGTGATAGATACCGAGACATTTCGTTTCCTTCTCTCCTAGATTTGTCACTTCCTTATGCAGAAATAGGTTTTGATGGAAGCCTTTGTGTAGCAAAGGCAGAGGGTAGTGGTGGGGTGTTAAATTTTAGTACTTGTGCTCAACAACTTCTTTATGAGGTTGGGGATCCAGGTGCTTACATTATCCCTGATGTGGTAAGTTAGACGTGCATATTTGAGAACTTGCAAAAGGTGAGAGTATTGAAGAACTGAAAGATGAAATGCTGTACTGAAACGCAGGTAATTGATTTCCAGAATGTTTCATTTCACTCACTGTCAGCTCATAAAGTTATCTGTGCTGGAGCTAAACCATCTGTTAATTCAGTGCCAGATAAACTCTTGCGCTTGATTCCAAAGGTAGCCTTTTGTATTCATCATTTGATTCTAATTTATGCACAACATAAATTAATAGAAGGATCAATTTTGACACGTAACTATCATTTTACTTCAGCCTCAAATTTCTGCTTTGTTTTCGTTTCAGCTTTTGGTGAGAATAGTGCAGTTTCACATTCGCAGTCTGAATTATTTACATTCTAGTCACTTGAACAATACCATATATTTATGAGTAATAGCATTATTGTGCGTATATGCGAGTGTGCAAGTAAGAGGCATTTCTTCAGTCACTGCCAACAATGGTCACAAAGATACATGCCACTGACTGATCTGGAAATTAGTTTGTAGGAGGACTAGCAGAGAAATTATGTTTTCTTTAGGACAATGCAGTTAGAACCACCATGAATGGTTACTGGATATCCTATAATTCATTCATTGATGTTACTAAATCTGGGATTGATCATCGCTGTATGATATGCTTGTACTTCAGCATTTGTTAGTCAGCAAATGGGCATTCGCCTGGTTTTTGGCTGCTTTCTTTCTTCTTTTTATTTGATTTCTTTTGATCAGGATTGTGGATGGAAAGGATGGGGAGAGATATCTTATGGAGGGTATGAGTGTGTAAAACGTGCTAAAGCTGCTGAATATCTGGTGAGCACACTGTTAACTAGTGTGTGATGACTGAATTGTTGCCAAATTTGTTGAAGACCATGATCATGCTGATTTTTCTTTTGAAGAGACTAGTTCAGCTTATAAAAGTCTCTTTATTTTCCCTTTTTACAGTCTGTGAAGTAACATAATTCTGTCATATTTTATTAGGTCAGGTCATGGATGGAAGAAGTATTTCCTGGTGTTAGCTGTAATGTTGCTTCATATATTATTGGACTTGATAGCCTGAAGACAATTAGCATTCATGATAACAATATATCTTGCGGTGCTTGTGAAGATATAAGGTTACGTATGGATGGACTATTTGAGTTGAAGGAGCATGCAGTCCAATTTGAAACAGAATTTACAGCTTTATATACAAATGGACCAGCTGGTGGTGGTGGTGTCAGGTCAGTTTCCTCTGAATTCGTCCTTCTTATAGTTTTTAAGATCAGAAGCAGCTCACTTCAGGAAGTTTTTCAATGAGGCCTTGGTTACTAACCATTATATATTCATCTTGATGAATGAGCCAATAGAAGGAAAACTCAATCTTGTTACTAGGGGTTTTTGTTCTCAGTGTCAGCCTTTTTTTATCTCTGCACAAGCTAATTTTATTTTTAAGTATTTTGATCATTAAGTCAGAAGGTTCTAGGATTAGTTAGTCAAATTTCTAAACCTAGGAATGATTTAACCCATCTGGGTGTGGGTTTTACTGAATACCAACAGTTGTCTAAATGAAATTTTGACTACTTTATGCAGAGTTTTATGTTTTACTAGAAGACAATATTAGTGTAACTAAAAAAAAAAAAAAATTTCATTTGTTAAAAAAGAAAATAGAGAAAAGAAAAGAAATGAAGAATTCTTAAAGAAGTGATAGAACAGCACTGGGGTGTGGCAAACCTTTCTGTTTTGAATTTGTTGATGGCTTATTTTTATTTCTCAAAGAAAGCGAAAGATGGCATTTGATACATTTTATACAGAGTTTGCGTGGTTGAAGACTTTATTTGCATGGAAATTACTTTTAGATTCCACTTACTAGTTTTTCCTTACTTCCCTAGCATCCCTTTTAATGCTGGAAAGTGACCATTCTTGTTTTTTAACTGTTGCAGCACTGGACACAAGAAAGAGATAATTCTCGGAAAGCAATTGGTACTCTCTCTCTCTCTGTACATCTTTTGCCTCTGAATTTTTATCTGCAACTGATATTTACCTGAAATAATGTGCTAGTCAATATCATTACTTGAAAGGATGTGCTAGCCAATTCAGTTTCGCTTGCTGGAGTCATGTGGAAATCTGACTGCATTTTCATCTGTCATCTCCACTACAAATTTAGTGTTATAACTATGTTCTGTTCCTATTGCTCCCCTTAGCTATTGAACCCTCTTTTTTGTTCCTTTTATATGACTTTAATCAACATTGAATTCGCAAGTCTTTTAATCAAATCATGTTGCGAGGGAGGTTGAATTCTCTGTCAGCTTTGGGAGATATTCTTACATCGAGAAGTTTATTGTGCTTTTAGGTTGAGCGTGAAAGTGTTTTCTGGCGGACTGGAGTAAAGAGCTGGAAGGGAATGCGTCCAAATAAGGAAGAAGTTGACCTTGGAAATTTAGTGAAAACCACTATTTGGCACGACCCTTTATCACCACCTCATCCAAAGAGTTCTTCACCAGTAATCGAGACCTCTCCCGCTCCATCTGGCCAGAAGATTCCTCTTTATTCTGTAGCTCATAGCAGGGCTGGAGACAAAGGAAATGACATGAATTTTTCAATCATCCCGCACTTCCCCTCTGATATTGAGAGGCTGAAGCTAATTATAACACCCCAGTGGGTGAAGGAAGTTGTCTCAACTCTTCTAAACACCTCTTCATTTCCTGACTCGGTTACCACAATGAAGCTAGACAAATGGGTGAGTGAACATGTTAATGTTGGTTTCCAAAACGAAGAGAGACAAATGGGTGAGTGAACATGTTAATGTAGAAATTTATGAAGTCAAGGGAATCAAGTCTTTGAATATTGTGGTCCGGAACATTCTAGATGGTGGTGTCAACTGCTCCCGTAGGCTCGACCGGCATGGAAAGACCATCTCAGATCTTATATTGTGTCAGAAAGTTGTGTTGCTTCCATGATTGCGATCCTTGATTTCCCTACCGTTGTTTGACCTCTTGGGGCACATGCTCCTGCTATAAATTTGTAAATCACCCGTGGCCCCCTTTCCATGTTAACAAGGATACTGAAATGTAATGAAACATGATTAACTGATCTTAGAAATCTTCTTAGCAGCACTGATTTTCATAATATAACTCTGTTTCGTAAATTGTATTTCTACTCAATTTAGACTACATAGAATTTCTGAAAGAGTGCAATAAATAAGATAAAATAAACGGTACACCTGATGATGTAATTCCTACCTGTCTTCCTGTTTTTTGCGTTTCAAGAAATTCGAAGAAGGGTTTTCAGATTTTGTACGGTAAACTCAGAAACTAAAAACTCAACCTGCTACAAGAAGCAATTTGATTATAATTTTGGTGGATAAATAGATTGTATAACGGAAATTTGTCACAAGGAAGAACATTAACAATTAACAAGAAACCTAAAATGTGAGGGAAACTCTGTGGATTATAATAGTATTTATTTCCACTCTGGTTATCAAACTTTTTTTTTTCCTTCAATTTTGTCCTTCCACTTTGTGTTTAATGGGAATTGATTTTAATAATTTATTTCAGTTTATTTTCTACAGGTAATCACAATTTTAAAAATACACTACAATGTTGGGTTTATGCTTGGTTTTACAAGAAAAAAATTGGTTTATTGCTTTCGAAAAAACAAATTGGGGAACAAAATTGACATAATACAAAGATGGAGGCTTTTTTTTTCTTTCAAAACATTGTTCATAGGTTGTTGTTGACAAATTTGCCTCCAAGTTTTGCAAATCTCATCTTTGGTCTCTTTAGGTAGACACTTTTGTATTTTAGTCCAAAATTTTATTTTGTTCATATTTTAGTTCTTGAGTTTAAGAGACATGAGATGAAGTCATTGAAAAATAATAAAGAAGGAAGAAAATTGATAGTAGTTGATATCTTAACAACTTAAAAAAGTTAATGTTGATGTTAATTAATTTATTTAACAAGATGAGTTTTATTTGAGTGTTTTTAACCTTTAATATTACTGAAAAATAGAGATTGAACCTCGGCATTTCTTTTTTATTTTTTATTTTAGGCTAATTTTTAATTTTATAACCGATTAAAGATTGTTTTAAAGTTAAATATAGATTTATTAAGATTTATAAGATGTTTTTTTAAATGTTTTCAAGTGAAAAAAAAATTTAAAAAAAGAAATTTTTGAAGACCAAGAAGATAATGCCTTTTTTTTAAAAAAAAAAATTTATATATATAAAAGGAAAGATTACATGTTGTTTGTCCACTTCAAGTAAAAAAATAATAATGAATGGGTGAGCATATAGGCTTCCTTTCATTTTTACTGGTCAAGTACATTGACTCACCTAGGCTTAGACGTTTCAACTTTTTTTTTTAATAGTATTTTCCCCATTTTAATTGCAATTAATTATGATAAATTAATTAGAGATTTTTTGGATATTATTTTATTAAATTCTATTTAATTTTTCTTTTGTTTTTAAAGTTATAACATTATTTTTATAACATTAACAAACATTCTTCTTGCATGACCTTTTGTATATTTTTTTTCTTAATATTTTTTTGGTGGCTTGCATGTGCGAGTTTTTATTGTCATCTTCTTATATGCTACTTGAATAACATAGACACATGCAATGCACATGTTAAATAATTTTTTTAAATAATATTTTTTTTATTAAAATATTAATTTTTTTCCAATCAACTTAATTATAACAAAAAAACAATAATAAAAATATAAAAGAACCCTGGATGCCACCTAAATAAAGTTTACTTTCATAGTTAATTTAGTCATTTTATTATAATTTTAAAAGTGTAAATTCAAAAACGCCCTTAAATGCTGGTTAAATAAGTGTAATTGTTTTTATTACTATGCTGTAAAAATGTAAAAAAACTAAGTTATTACTGATAATTCGATAATGATCAATGAATCAAGTGGAAAACACCGTGTTATTTCAATAGTAATTTTATTGATTTTTTTTTCTGTAAAAAATAAATTAATCAATTTAAGTGTACAGTGAAAAGACCGACTGCTCTTAATTTTTTTTTTCTTCAATACTGAGCGGGATGAGTTAAAACCTTGTTTATACTTTAGGATGGGAAAGATAAAGAAAAGCATGTCGCCTGTTATATAACTTAAAGATCAAATTAGTTTCTAAATTCGAAGTCAAAAACAGCATGCATATATATATATATATATATATATATATATGTGATGACAATAAAAAGATAGTTGAGACATGGTGGATGGAACTGTGGAAGAGCAACCAGCCATCCTAATCTGAATGTCCATGTTTGAAGTCAGATACTGTCTTACTCTGCATGAGCGCGCGCGCCCACACATAGATATGCCTGCAAGCATGCTAGTATCTCTATCTTAAAACCTGAACTTAATTACTGGGTTTTTTTGGTAAAAAAAACCCTTCAATTACAGGGTCTTTGAAATTGAAAAAGAAAAAAGAAAAAAGAATTCCATTAACTCGAAGTGACGAGAAGAATCCCAGAGCAGAGCAGACCACCAATCCCAACCTGTGATAATGTTAGAATTCCAGAGGTTTTTGAGCTTTTGACTGCTGTAATGCCTAATTACTAGGAACATTGATTCACATAAGGGCCACAGAAGGGGTTGGAACAGCATTTAAACAGTCTGGTTTGGTGTGTACATTAGACAAATTGATAGCACATCCTTCAACTTAAAAAAAAATCAAGGGAGATTACAAAAAACAGTTGGTTTTTCATTTTCTTGATAAAGATTTTCCTCATTTTGCCTCCCTTACAATCTTCCTCGAGAAAAAGTCAGAGCACAGACCTTTTTTTACTCCAATCCAACAGGTTTACATCCATAATTAGCAGTCTAATTATATCTCACAATGCTTGGGATCTCCATTCACGCGTCCATCTTATACAGCTCAACACAAAGCAATTTACACCATTACACGAGAAGGCAAAAATTTGTGATATAAGTTAGTTTTGTTTTGACAAAACAAAGACTTCTTTGTTTAATTTCCATGTTTCTGAGGAGGGAGCGAACAACAATCCCATTGTGCTTTTATTGTTAGGAGATTTCTTGGATCCTCAGACAACTTGAACGAAAAAAAAAAAAACTACTTTCCTGACTTCCAGGATCGTTTTGGAAGAGACAAGGAAAGAGGAGTTAAGGAGAGAAAGCAATGGCATTCACTGGAACCCTGGATAAGTGCAAGGCCTGTGACAAGACTGTTTATGTTGTTGATATGATGTCTCTTGAAGGAGTGCCTTATCATAAATCCTGCTTCAAATGCTCCCATTGCAAAGGAACTCTTGTGGTATGTTTTCCTTTCTGATCTTCCCTTTCCACAGCCTTTCTTGATAATCTTAGTGTTATTAGAATGGGAATCATCTTAAACAACATGCAATGGATTCTAATTGAAGGCCAATAGCATAGCTAAAATTTATGTAATCTTCATACACGACAAGCTAGCTAGGATCAATTGGGTTTGGAAAACAGCAGGCCAGCATTCAACAATGGTGTCAATCGCCGGATAGTGATTCATTGCTTTTCATTGTTTTGGCTTAATCTGGATTTGTGAAAAATGATATTCCACAATAAAAAACAAAACAAAATGTTCTTGATTTGAAAATTGTTCTGTGCTTGGCAGATGAGCAACTACTCATCCATGGATGGAGTCCTCTACTGCAAGACTCATTTTGAGCAACTTTTCAAGGAGGGAGGCGATTTCAGCAAGAATTTTCAGAAAGGTGATATCTTTATCTCACGTGTCTTTTATGCAATTCTCTCACAGTATTTCAAAGTTGCCATTGTTTAATTCTTTCCCATACACCTTTAACAATTTTATGACATTTTCTCGCAGGCAAGCCTGAGAGGACTCATGAGCTGGTATAATATTCATACACATATATCGTATCTCTAATTTAAATACTTGGGGCGTGTTTGGATGTCCCGTAAACTGATTTATGGTGGCCTTTGGAAACCACCCTGATGAATGATATTATTCTGGGATATTTCAAAATCCATTCCAGCTTTCAGATCCTGCATCCTTTTCTTTCAAGATTTATAATGCTTCTATATTTTCTCTGTATTTTTCAGACTAGGACCCCAAGCAAACTCTCTTCCGTGTTCTGTGGAACCCAAGACAAATGCTCCACTTGCGGCAAAACAGTGTACCCATTGGAGAAGGTTTGTTTTTAACTCTAAACTTGAATAAATACACAGGTCTTAAAGATCTATATCCTATACCTCTACATTTATCATACGAATAACAAACTATTCTGAGATACATCTTGTCTATCATAGACGTGGACCTATCTAAGAGTTTTATAAGTGTATTATTTAACAGTCGTGCTTATGATAATTTGGAATAAGCATGTGTTGCAACCGTTCATGCCATAGGTTACCATGGAGGGAGAATGTTACCACAAGACATGCTTCAGGTGTGCTCATGGTGGGTGTCCACTCACACACTCATCTTATGCAGCTCTTGACGGAGTCCTCTACTGCAAGGTCCACTTTGCTCAGCTCTTCATGGAAAAGGGAACCTATAGCCATGTCCTCGCAGGAGCTACACATAAGAGATCAACCTCCACGCCACCTCCTGAACTGGCCGAGCCAAACACAGAGGAAGCAGCTGCTGCCGAGGATAAGTCAGAATAACAATCTTAAACGAAGCAGCACATCATGGTTTCCTGCATTGATATCTGTTCAAGCTGTCAGGACTGTTTTGAATTTTCATGTTGTTGAATATTATTGCCGGATTGTATTCAAAGTCTACTTTTGGATTTGATTATCTTTGTTACAAATATGCCTTGGTACAAGATATTGAACTGCACTAGTTTTTCCAGATTCTTTCTCTTGAAATTCAGTACCCTTGGCAAACGGAGAAAATATGAAAGATCTCATGTAGCAATATCAACATTGATTGAATGATTGTTCTTTCTCGGCTATTTGCTTAAATGGCTTCCTGCATTTTCTGTGGATGCCAGAGTTTGAACTCTCTACCATGCAAACTTATATTCCAGCAACCTTGAAGATTTTAAACTTTTTGAACATTGAAGAAGAACAAAATTAGGTCGAGTTTTGGCCTAATTGTTGTATACAAGTTTCTTGATTAAAGAGATAAACTAGAAGATTCAAATTCTTTTCTTATTTATTTCATCAAGGAGCAACCAAGCAGGGGATTAAAATCTGCTACAAATCCCAGAAACCAATACAATAGACAATCCTGTATTGAAGACCAATCCATAAAACAAACAAGGACCATATTATAAAGAAATTTGAAAATTCCACCTGCTACAAAGATCAGCGAATTTAGCATTGCACAATCTCAACTAAATCAATTGAACAACATGAGCAACCACGGCAGTGGCTTGGGAGCTTTCTTCATTAAACATCCTGGCATTCCCCTCCTTCCAAACAGAATAATGACCCCACACCAACGAAGTCTGAGGATGACAGAAGAAAAGCACTTCTTCCTCAAATTTCTTGTAGCATAAACAAACACATTCCCAGTCTCGTACAGCTCCTTGAATTCAATAAAACCGCAAAATAGAACTCCAAATATCTTTAGCAAACGAGCTAAGTAAAAAACAGATGATCCCTATCTCTTGACTGCATAGAACACATAGAGGATCGATATTTCTCCCCACACTCACTGGTCGAACCTTGTTACTGAATATCTGCAAGGACTATTTATAGATTCCAACAAAAAACTTCAATTTTTCTTAAAATTTAGATTTGTAACTAACTGGGCAAATAACTGTTCTTATCCTTACTACTGCCATTCGCTTGTTTGTTTCATCAGTGACCTTATAATTTGTCTTTTCGCCATTTGCCCATGATAAGCTTGTTTTTGCCATGAATCATCTTTGCTTCACTCGCTCATTGGACATCCAAGTGCCATTTTTCATTCTAAGGCGCGAGCACCCCTCACAAGCTGAGGCCAGTTTAGGGTCTCAACACTTGCCCCTTGGATGATAAGCAAGCAACCCATTTTTTTACAGCATCATTCAACAAACAGGACTAGATTCCTCTAGAGAAAACAAACAAATAGGGGGAAAGATGATCTTCTTGTCTCAAACCCTTTCTTCAAAATGGCCACAAAACCCGTCATGTATCATAATGGAGAATATAGAAGATGTTATACAAGCTTTTGGCCATAACAGGAAGTATCTTGGAAAATCCATGGCTTCCAATACAAACAGATAATCCCAGTTAACGGAGTCAAGTGGCTTCAATATATCAACCTTCAAAGAGCAACTTAGCTTCAAAGTATTTCTATGATAACCCCTCGCTACTTCTTAACAAGTAGATGTCATCTCCAATTCTTCTCCCTTCTACAAATGCTGATTAGTTCAAACTAGTAAGATAGGAAAGACATATCCTCAAACTATTATCAAGAACCTTAGATATACATTTGTAAATGGCTGAACAATACGAAAGTGACCTATAATTAGAAACTTTTAATGAGTGATGATATTTAGGTTGGATTTATTGAAATACATATATGCAATATATATAAAAATAAATTTAAAATTTTTTCTAAAGTCTCAAGATCCTGTGAAATAGATTTAAAGTTATTTATGATTTATTTTAGTACAATCTTATACTTAAGATAATTTTTCTTAACATGTCATTAGTTTTTGTAGAAGAAACATTGATTATTTTTGGCTCTATATTTTTCTTTTTTTCACTTGAAAAATTGTTTTAGTTTTTTTGGGCATTTCTCTTAGCTTGAGAAATCAAACAATCACTTTCAACTTTCTCAAGTTTTAATCCTTTGTTTTTATGAACACGTTAATAATTCACTTTCTAACTATTTTTTCCTATATGAGTGTTATAATTTTTTTTAAATGGATTATATTTTATAGGAAAAGAGTTCAAAATAAAATGACCGCACGCTTTTAGAATAGTAAAATGATATTTCAGAAAGCCTTTTGATCATGGTGTTAGCTAATTTCTTATCAGAATGATCAAATTGTTCGTGCACGACATTCAAGAAACCTTTTGACTTGATGCATTGAGGGATAAAACCCTAAGAATCGAGAGGTGCTTGAATTCTAGTCAAGTACTAGTACTTTGGACCACGCTCACGACGACCTTATTTCTGAGTTCTGAGTTTCCTGCCTTAAAGTCCTGTTCTTGGATTGTCCGTCGGCCTTCGCCATTCCCTCCTGCTTTTGCTTGTTCTGTCAAGGTACCACCTGAAGGTTCGAAAAAGCAGGGCCCGAGAAGAACTGAACGCGCTGTGCCTTCGCTTCTTCGAACAGGATCAATATTTCAAGCCAACGACTTGAGAAATTGCAACTTCTGTCGCTTCACCTGGAGGAAGCCACCATTAATCAAAGCTCCCAAATTTAAAGTCGCTGAAACATGCAGTTTCTGGATTTCCACTAGGGTTTCCGGTGGACAGATCTAGCCTCCGAAAAGTGACTCTTGATTTATCCACCGGGGGGGGGGGGGGGGGGGGGGGGTTTCCTTTTCCGCGGTGGGGGGGGGGGGGGGGGGGGGGGGTGTCGATGCTTTCTCTTTCCGCAAACGAGGGGGGTTCCATTTGGAGATTTCAATCAAATCAAACTTCTGACATTTCATGTTCACAGTTTTACTATCATCACATATTTCCCCACCGAGGACATACTTAGGCCAATAAGATTTCAACGTGTATCTCACTCTCCAAGTTTATATCGTTTGAAAAATTTAAGTAAATTAGTCCCTAAACTCCTGGTGATATCTGTCTTATTAAACCGTTTTGACTATTCTATAAACTCCGGTAAATCAAATTTCCTCTAAGATTACTGTATTTGAAAGTGATGTTTAAAATGAGTTCGAATTAAAAATAAAAAAAATTAAATAATATTTTTTATGCATTTAATGATTTTAATATAAGATATTTTAAAACTATAAAAACAATCAATATCTTTTCAATTTAACTGTATATTGCCTCTTATTAGAAAATACATTAAGAATTTAAATTGTCAAAAACATATTTTTTTGGTATTTAGAAAGAGACCAACGTTTTTTTTAATAAATAAATTAGCAAGAAACCAGAAATTAAGGATTAACTACTGATTTTAGAAAATAGAGGACTTGATTGTAATAATAGTTAAAAGAAGGGACTAAATTAAAGTCTACTGAAATACTAGAATATCCTTTGGCATATATGAGAATATCAAAATCCACCTGCGTAATAATGGATGGTCGTCACAATATTAAACTGTAGTCTATGGGTGTTGCAAATAAATAAATAAAATCCACCAATAACTGAATTTCCTTTCCCAATCAATAATTTTCCCTTTATTTTCTCACTTTCCAAACATAGAGACCACTGTAGTATTTGAACTGTGTACTATATTACTATCTGTGGGCATGTCCTTTCATGCTTTCTCTCCCTGCTTTCTGCCTTTTTGATTGGTCAGTGTTGTTGTGTCCTTTTCTACTCTAACAAACTCCACCATTGATTTTCTCTCATCTTTGACTCCTGTTGATCGGTTAGTTTCACTCTCTCTTCATTTTTAGTTATACACCCAAAGGGGCTTTGCTTTGAGTCGTGTTTTCTTTTTTCTTTTTTTAATGATTGACTTCTACGTGTTTGATTAAATGCTTAAGAGAGTTTGATTATTTGTTTTACTATAGGGCATGGAGTTTGCGAGTTATATTCAGCAGACGAATGCATTTTATTGCAGACAAGGTACTAGTTGTAGGGTATCAAATAGGTTATATTCGAGATTTAGATATAAAAGTTATGGGTATAATGCTGTTGATTTGAAGATTTTTTCGAGAGAAAGACCTTCAAAGACATTAAAGAAAAGTGTTTTTTATGGTAGTGGAAGTGGAATGCGTAGTCATTTGTGTGTTGGTGGGTATGCAAGTAATCCGTTGTTTTGCAATTTTATTGATGGGTTTGAGGGATCGAGAAGTGTTAAGTTGCTGTGTCAAGGCAATGATTCGTTAACATATATTGATGGGAATGGTAGAAATGTAGAAATTGGTGAGGGTAATGATAAGAACTTGAGAGCAGGGTCTAATGGTGGCCTGGGAGAAGAGGATGGGAGAGGAGAAAAGGTAATGGAGACTGAAATGGCGGCAGAGGCACTTAGTTTGGATGAATTGAGGGAATTGTTACAGAAAGCAATGAGGGAATTGGAGGTTGCACGGCTTAATAGTACCATGTTTGAGGAAAAGGCACAGAGTATATCAGAAACTGCAATAGCTTTGCAAGATGAGGCATCGAGTGCTTGGAATGATGTTAACTCAACACTTGATATGTTTCAGGACATTGTGAACAAGGAGGGTGTTGCTAAAGAAGCTTTTCAAAAGGCAACTATGGCGCTTTCTTTGGCTGAGGCAAGGCTTAAGGTGGCAGTGGAGTCGATAAAATCTACGAAAGAAGGGGTTGATTCATTGGAGGGTTCTGGAGAGAGTGACGTGGAAAATGATAGTAAGGAAGACTATGAGACAATTTTGGCTGCTCAGAATGATATTAGGGAATGCCAGGCAAATTTGGCAAATTGTGAAGCGGAGCTGAGGCGCTTGCAAAGTATAAAGGAAGAATTACAGAAGGAGGTAGACGCGTTGAATGAGAAAGCAGAGAAAGCACAAATGAATGCTTTGAAAGCAGAGGAGGATGTTGCAAACATTATGCTTCTAGCAGAGCAAGCTGTTGCCTTTGAACTTGAGGCTACCCAACGAGTGAGTGATGCAGAAATTGCGTTACAAAAGGCAGAGAAATCTCTCTCTAGTTCTCATGTTGATATCCAGGAAACAGGTCGGGGGCATGTGTCCGATGATGAGGCAGTAGTCGAGGAGGAGAAGATGCGTGGAGGCAGTGCTTCTGATGTTGAGAAAGAAACAGATATGACTGTAAATGGTGATGTTTTAGTTGGCGAGCCTTCAATAGATAGACTATCTGATAAAATCAGCCAGAGTTCTGAAGAGTTATATCTTTCTGATTATTCTAGTGACCACAAGAATGGAAAATCGAGTTTGGACTCTATTAAAGATACTGAAGCAGAAGCTGAAAAGTCAAAAGTTGGCATTCAGACAAAAAAGCAGGAATTACAGAAGGACCTGACCAGGGAGAGTTCATCTTCACCTCTCAGTGCTCCCAAGGCGTTGTTGAAGAAATCCTCTCGTTTCTTTTCTGCATCCTTCTTCTCTTTCAGTGGAGATGAGACGGAGTTGACAGCAGCATCAGTCTTTCAGGGCCTAATGGAGTCTGCAAGGAAGCAACTGCCCAATTTTCTTCTTGGCCTATTGTTGTTTGGAGCAGGGTATGTATTACTGTTGCTCTTTAATTTTATTTCCATCATTGTCAACAGTCCTCCTTTAAGAGACATGTCACCTGTCCCAGTGGATGTAAGATGCTAGAAAAAATATTTTCAGGTTATAAATAAAATGAGATTGTAATATGCATCAGCAGGGTAATCACGAAATGTCATGAAAATACAATCCTTATCAAGCCCTTTCTTGGTATCTTCACGAAATGTCATGAAAATACAATTCATTGCCAAAGCCTTTCTATTTATCTTTTTTCATATTGTTTTTTATTGAGGCATTCAATAGAGAAATAAACTACATCTTGGTTGTGATGACCTAGAGGACTCTGAAGGCTATTTCAATAGGTTCATGTCTCACTATCTGCTTCTGTTACTAGATTCTTACATCTAGCATAGAAGTTGCGTTGTTTTATCACAGTGTACTGAAACTGTGCACAGATTTGCCTTCTACTCTAATCGAGTGGAGAAGAGTACCCAGATGCTTCAAAAACCAGAAGTGGTCACCACAAGCATTGAAGAAGTTTCATCAAACGCGAAGCCTCTGATTCAACATATTCAGAAACTCCCAAAGAGAGTCAAAAAATTAATTGCAATGCTTCCTCATCAAGAGGCATAAGTCACACTATCCTTCACTTCTGCTTTGGGTCTCAAGTCAACATGTATGTAATACTTTCTAATCTGGTTGCTTGTTCTGTTTTGACAGATGAATGAGGAGGAAGCATCTCTCTTTGATGTTTTGTGGTTGCTGCTTGCTAGTGTTATTTTTGTTCCTTTATTTCAGAAAATTCCAGGAGGTGAACTCACTGTATTTTGTAGCGTAAAAATAAGTTTGTACCTTTATACATGCATTTAAAGTTTCAATGTGAAATTTCAAGAACTTCTATTTTTTTATTATTAGCTTAGTCCTTCTGCCAAGCATTTTTTTCCCTGCCATTTATATATCAATTATGCTTTCTTGATATGAGTCCATAGTAGTTTATTGATTTGCTGTTGTTTTCCAGTTCTCTACTTGATCATTATCTATATTTATGCCAGCAGGTTGTTTTCCAATATGAAATTGGAAATTTGTGTGATCATGTTTCATGAATTGTCTTTGATCTGCAATTCCAGGCAGTCCTGTTCTTGGATACTTGGCTGCTGGCATCTTGATTGGCCCTTATGGTCTCTCCATCATCCATCATGTGCTTGGTACAAAGGCAATTGCTGAATTTGGAGTTGTTTTCTTGCTATTCAATATTGGCCTTGAGGTTGGAGTCTTTACATCTAGACTATGTGGCTGAAATTTAACATTCGTTCAAATTTAAACTATTGATGCTAAAGCAGTCTTCTGTCTCTTACAGCTCTCTGTTGAAAGGCTTAGTTCCATGAAAAAATATGTATTTGGATTAGGCTCTGGTCAGGTACTTGGGATTTTTTCTCCCACATTTTTCATCGCTCAATCCATCTATGCTCTGCGCTTTCTATTCATGTGTCGATTAACTTGCATTTTAATGTGGATGATGCAGGTCTTGGTGACAGCAGTGGTTATTGGCTTGGTCACACATTTTGTTTCCAGGCTGCCTGGTCCTGCTGCAATTGTCATTGGAAATGGCCTGGCACTATCTTCTACTGCTGTTGTTCTACAGGTAGCAGAATAGTGCAGATTTTGCTTTAAATTTAAGCATTGCAGCTTTCTCTAACCAAGAGTCCCTCAATTCAGGAAAGATAATTTTCTGGATCAAACACAAGCTTCCTAGACCAAAATATTTGATCCTTTTACATTATCTACTGTCCGCAACAGCAAAATGGTAAATTTAAACTAACACCATTAGTAATTTTGATATGAAATATCAACATTTTGATCGCATATCTAGAATCTTTGTAACTCATTAAAGTCAGTTTTGGATGTAATCTGTCCATATTGTGATTGCACACTCATGATCGTGCCATACTTCCCCCGCTGAAAATGAGCTTCTGATCAAGGCTCATTTCTTCTATGAACCTGTCTGTCAAATCTGCAATTACTTATTTTGATGGACAAGAGAATTGATAGATAGTGGTCTTAATTTGCAGGTGTTGCAGGAGCGAGGTGAGAGCACATCGCGCCATGGACGTGCTACTTTCTCTGTCCTACTATTCCAGGTCACTCCACAGTTTGCATAAAAGAAAAGAAAAAAAGCTTTTATGTCTTGGTAGTGGTATAGCTTCAGAACAAAGCTACTTTGTCTTGGTAGTGACATGGTTTCTCTTTCTTGTTGGCCATGTCATGCCATAGGAGTGGTTCTTTATGCTCACACTTTCTTTAGTGAATATCATATGTATCTGTATCATAATAATATTCAAGATGAGAATAAAACTCTACTGCTGTATGTTGTAGTAAAATTATCCCTGTAATCATGTAAAAGTTCCCCAATCCTCTGTGGAGTAGGAATTTCTCCTTATAATTCCTTTGAGATATCTTTTAAACCATGTTCATGTTATATGTATTCTTTTTTGCATTGCAATCTTTGATCTTATTTATTCTTTTCAGGATTTGGCTGTTGTGGTGTTGCTAATACTCATACCACTTATTTCACCAAATTCATCCAAAGGAGGGGTAACTTTCTAAACTAGTTTGTTTGTATATGGATGTGGTGGTGAGCTTCTGGTATCCTTTTGCTTTAAAAGTGAAAGAAATTTGCACATGTTTTGTCAGCTTGTGAGCCACACAGAATATTCTGGATATAATGAAGGCAGGATCTGGAATTTGGCATGCACTTTTCAGTGTGTTCCTTTTCTTTCAACAGCACCTGATGTTGATAGATTTAAAAAAAATGCAAAATCTATCCTCTATTTCTTGTAGAATGCAAATAAAGCTACCAAAGTACATCAATTGCTTTTACTATTATTGTCATTCCCACTGCTGTTGTGCTCAATGCTGGTTTATGAGTGATATGATGCTGCTTTCCAGGTTGGTTTTCAAGCAATTGCTGAGGCTCTTGGGTTGGCTGCTGTTAAGGCAGCAGTTGCCATCACCGCGATAATTGCTGGTGGAAGATTGGTAAATCTTATTTTTTCTAGAGTTATGGCATTTAAGTGGATGGATGTCATTTCTCTTGATTGAAGTTGTATCTTCAACTCTACATTTCTGTGGTCTTAATTGGAAATCTCGGGAAATTTCTTACAAAGGTGGCATTGACTTTAGTTGGCAATGCATGGTGTCATCTGAACAGTTCATTGATGTTCCCTTCCTGTGCCTTTTGCAGCTGCTTCGACCAATTTATAAACAAATTGCAGAAAATCAAAATGCAGAGATATTCTCAGCCAATACACTTCTTGTTATTCTGGGGACCAGTCTCCTTACTGCCAGGGTACTGAAATGCTTCCAGGAGATTGTTTGAGCATGTTTTGCTTTCTGTTACTATTATTGTTGTTGCTGCTGTTGTTAATGAAATTGTGCTGTATCTTTTTCCTAGAGCAGGCTGGACTTTCCATGGCACTGGGGGCATTTCTGGCTGGTTTGCTTCTTGCAGAAACTGAATTTTCCTTGCAGGTTGAATCAGATATTGCTCCATATCGCGGGCTTCTATTGGGCCTTTTTTTCATGACGGTAGGTGTTTTAAAAAAGGGGTCTTTTGTAAGATCTATCTATTAAGTACTTTTAGTACTCTTTTAATTCTTGTAGAAGCCATTTGTTGGCTCTTTTCATAACATATGAGGACTATATGTGAAATCTTCTCCTTCATCAGTATATTAACTTTTCAGGCCGGCTCTTTCTCTTTTCTCTTCTTTTTTGCACTGGAAGAACAGGCCAGCTCTGCAAGATTGTGTCTTCCAACACTATATTAGCATACAACTTACAACATTTCTTCTGTTATAATATTGATGATAGTTAATTGTTGAACTTGCTAGATTTTTTCTCGATGATGCAAATATGTTGATCCTCAATCATTAACTGTTAACATCGGTCCATTTATGTTTTCTCAGGTTGGAATGTCCATTGACCCAAAACTTCTGGTTTCAAATTTTCCTGCCATTATGGGATCATTAGGGCTTTTAATTGGAGGCAAGACTGCGTTGGTTGCTTTAGTTGGCAGGTGTTTTGGTGTTTCTATTATATCTGCAATAAGGATTGGTCTTCTTCTTGCTCCGGGTGGAGAATTTGCATTTGTAGCATTTGGTGAAGCTGTTAACCAGGTCTCTTTTCTAAATAACTACGGTTTTTTTTTTTCCAATCTAATGTGTCTGTGGTCAGTGGATTCAACATTTTATTATAGTGTTCCATACAAATTCCACAAATTAGTTGGCCATGTGTTTAATATCCTCTGTGCATTTGGTGTTGTTTCAAAATATCTTTTTTACATTTCACAAAAAAATTCAGATATGGGAAGTATCTCTTTCATGATATTTAATAGGAAGAATTCATTACTGAATAATTTAAAGTAGTTAAATTGAGATGTGGAAATGCAATTTTTTTCCTCATAATTTTCTTCACTCCAAGTGATGATAGTATTTAAAAATGCTTGTTTCTTGTACACGTGTTGCCTAATTATTGTCATCTGCAGGGTATAATGTCTCCTCAGCTATCCTCTTTATTGTTTCTTGTGGTGGGGATCTCAATGGCCATGACACCATGGCTAGCTGCTGGCGGCCAGTTAATAGCATCTCGTTTTGAGCAGCATGATGTTCGTAGTTTGTTACCGGTTGAGAGTGAGGTAAGGTCACTAGTATATGAGTTAATTGCTAATATTGTGAGAGTCACAGTTTTAGCCCTCAGTGATACATTGGTCAAAGTTCAAACCTTGCTGTTGGTAGTTTACTGAGCTTGATGCTTTGTTGCATGGTGACTGGGTTCCACTTGATAGATATGGTGAATTGCTGAACACGGGTGCTTTCATATAAACAATTGAAGTATCATTGTCATTGGGAAAAATTATGCTACTTGAGTGACGTGTCCCTGAGAAAATATGTGATCATTATTACCATGCACGGGAGGGGCAATGAATAGAGAACAAAAAATATCTCAATTGATTGCTTTAGTGTAATGCATGAATTTTGTAGTTGTGCTTTCAAAACATCCATTTTTTCCTGCATACTGAGTTAGAACCTGTTAGTTTTGCCTTTCAAGTGTGTGAAATTTCATACTCTTTGAGTTTTACAGCAACAAGAATAAGTGGCCTAATTGTGGTTTGTTTTTCACTGTAATTTCCTTCTCTTGATCGTATTTGTATGACCTCATTTGAATGTTGGTGAGCCTGTATTAGTCATAGTGTATAAGCTATTACAAAAATCAGGTCATTCATTCATCTCCATCACCATTAATAAACAAATAGCTGCATCCCATATGATAAAAATAAAATAAAATAAATCTGTATGTATCTTTTATTGGCACCCCAGGATTTTTTCCTTCGTGTTGTGTATCCAGTTCTTTTAAAAATCATTTTCCAGTGCTATCCTCTCTCAGGAAGTGATACTGAATATTTTCTTGGTACCAGCATAGCAGCTACCTGTAGTTATATTTTTCTCATCTGTTTAAGATTAGATGTTTGTGATGCTAGGTTTGCTTGACAACTATGAGTACTTGCTGATTAATCTTTCTCTTGGTTTATTTTGTTTACAGACAGATGATTTGCAGGATCATATTATTATCTGTGGATTTGGTCGTGTTGGCCAGGTTGATACATATTTTATTTGATTTGTTGCATATGTTAAAGTGGCTAATATTGTGAATTTTGCTAGTTTTTAATATACATGCTCATGACATTCATTTGGATTTGCCAGATTATAGCACAGCTTCTCTCAGAACGATTAATTCCATTTGTTGCTCTTGATGTGAGTAGGTAAGCCAAAGATTGAGAAATTCTACCAGCAAACTTTCTGGTGTTATTTCGGAATGTTTATGTTTTTGGTTCATTGCCTATTCTCCCTATTGATGCAGTTCTTTTGTCCACAAGAATTTCTTTTTTTTCATCCCCCCCAACAAATTATTTCTGTGCTCCTTTTAAACAAACATATCTTTATCAAAGACTTAATAGAACTAGAAATTTTTCCTAGCTACCATTTAGCTAGTTGGATTTAGATATCAGCTACAGAGGTTCTACCTTGGTATGCTACAAAATCATTTTGAAACAATTGCTACCAAGTAGAGAATGAAAATATATTCCCCTTCTTATTACTTGTTTATGCCAGGATGTGGCCTTAATATTGCTTGGAATATTATTTTTTTGTGATTATGAGTGGAGAGGTGTCGCAAGATTCTTGATGATTAGAAGTTTGCTTTTTTCAGCGATAGAGTGGCAGCAGGCCGTGCCCTGGATCTTCCTGTGTACTTTGGAGATGCTGGTAGTCGAGAGGTAAAGCTAAATGCATCATGAGTTACTTATGTGGTGGTTCAACAATTGATTTTGTATTGTGTGGCTAGGTCCTCCATAAAGTCGGTGCTGAAAGAGCATGTGCTGCTGCAATAACTCTAGATACACCTGGTGCAAATTATAGAACTGTCTGGGCTCTGAGCAAGTACTTTCCCAATGTGAAAACGTTTGTTCGTGCTCATGATGTTGATCATGGCCTTAATTTGGAGAAGGCTGGGGCTACAGCTGTAATATTTCTGAATCTTTTTTTAGTAGTTTCCTTTGATTTATAAAACAACTCGATCACACCCTGTTAACAACTAATACTTACAGGTTGTACCTGAGACATTGGAACCAAGTCTACAGTTGGCAGCTGCTGTTCTTGCGCAGGTAACAGCTTGCTTCTTGAGTTGCGCATCACTTGTTCTAGTCACAGTTACTTTGAAGTGCTGAAAATGGAAATACTGTGGTTTTTCTACGTCAAAACAAGCTGGAGCTAAATAATCATTTATGCTGTCCAAACGAGTCCTTTGTGTTGGCTTTATTTTAACTTACATTCTTATGAGTTATATGATGGAATATCTGAAACTTAGAATCTGATTGCTTGAATTGGCCACGTGCAATAAAAATTCAGGTTGTAGGTGTAAGAATGCGAGAAACAATATAACATAGCAATTATGGAAGCAAGATGAGCATGTTATAGTATTCATTTGGCCACAGTGCCCTCTTAACATTCTCATGAATCTTTTTTGATTCGGGGTTTCTTCGTTTCCATTTAGGCTAAACTGCCCACGTCAGAGATTGCAGCAACCATCAATGCATTTAGATCCCGCCACTTGTCTGAGCTTACTGAGGTAATCAGTGCTGTTTGTCTTATTTTAAGTTCTTTTTTTTTTTTATCTTGACAAATTCAGTCATCTGCACAATTCACAAGTGTAGAGCTTTATTACCCCACATTCCTTGACTTAGTTTGACATCTGGGAGCTTACTTTCCCTTGCAGCTCTGCGAAACTAGTGGAAGTTCTCTCGGATATGGATTTTCTCGTGTCATGACCAAACCCAAAAGTCAGTCCTTGGATTCTTCAGATGAAAACCAATTCAGTGAAGGAACATTAGCAATATGAAACTTGCCTCATGTGAACAAAGGGAAAAAATATTCCGGAGAAATCTATAGCAATTTGCTTTCTCTATTGGCATAAATTGTACAGAAATACACTGAAAGAAGATGCAATGGCACACTTACCATTTTTGATAAAATTTTGATCGACATTCTTACAGAACAAGCGGAAAAGACTACTACTTTTCCAGTTTTGTGTAATAGTCTAATCTCACTTAAGAAACAGTGAAAAGGAACTGAGACGTCGGAATCTAACAGGAACTTCCAGCAATGTATCAATTTCATATTTCATTGATATAAATAATTGGTTTCCTGCAATGCAGCCACATTAATAGAAAGATTCCAGCAATGTATCAATTTCATATGTCAATTAAGCCAGGCAAGTTAAGGTCATTCAAGCTCATTCAAAAGCTTCACTCCAGTTCATTCAATCACACTCCCTAAGACATTCATCCTATTTCTCTTATATTATTTCTTCTTCTTCATTTATTGACTTGATCATCGAATGATTCTTATTTTTATGGAGGACTTGTTTTTGTAGGAACAATCAAACCCCAGAACAAAAAGTTACCTCATGTCCACCTCTGACCACCTTTCTATGTTTATCGATTACAATGCTTCGTTTTCTATACAATGAATGTGGGGGGAAAAGGGTATTTGATATTCTCCTTGTTTGTGATAATCTTGTGATGTTGTGTTGAAGAATGAGAACTTTGTATCTGCTTCCACCTCTGACAACCTTTCTATGTTTACGGAAAGAATGTCATAGTTGTTGCTTAACGTAGTTTAACAGGGGTGCAAGTTTCATGCTAAGTCAAAATCTAGTTCAGTTTTATCCTTTCTTTGTTTTGTTCGCGGACCAAAGGTATGAACTTGAAATCTCTTGGAGAAATGGAGAAAAAGGACATGTGATAATTTTGTAGTTGAATTATGAATTATGTGATGATGTCTTTAAATTTGTAGTTGAATTATTAATTAATCAAATGTTCATTAAAATAATTTTACTCGTAAATGAAAATCTCTCAAAAAATAATAATACCTATAAAAAATCATCTTACGGGATTTGAGGAACTTCATATAATAAAATTAGTAATTTAATAAATATGTTACAGAGTATTAAATTATAATAATAAGATTTTTTTTTGAATATATACATGTTTTTTAATATAAATTATGAAAGGCAGTTCAATAGGTATTTATAACTTATGAATATTATTTTTTATTTTAATGATGGCTTGAGAGTTATTTTTTTTAATAGCATTAATAAAGAATAATATCTTATAACAATATTAATAAATGATAAATATTTATTACACATGTATTAATAAATTATAAATAGTGATTGAGCTCATAATACTTGTTTATTAACTCCATAAATATTTAATTATATTATGTATAATATTTAGAATCGAGCCTGTCCAAGCCTATGAGATGTTGGGCATACACCCATCACTTGAACTTGAGCATGTCCCCTGAGTCCACACAAGGTGCTAGGCACTCAATATGAGCACAATTATTGTTCCTGTAATTATAATAATAATAATAATAAAGGCCAAAACATGTTCTCAAAGCCTATTGTAGGTTTATGCAAAAAAAAAAAAAAAAAAATAAATAAAATCAAATAAATATTTAAAAATATCAATAAATCTTGGTCCATTAACATTGGTTTATGGTTAAGGTTGAACAACAAGTTCATTGGCAATTTTATCCTTTTATAACTAAGCAGAGTTAAAATTAATTAGAATATCTAAATAGTCCTATTGGGTATCTAAGAGGTAAGGTGATAGCATAATGCTTATTGAAAAAAAAATATTTATGATAATATATTGGTCTAAGTTGGGTACATAAACATCAAAAGATATGATCTCATTTTATTAGCTTATTGGCCTTTCTTGTCCTTTCTGGTCATGTATAGTTTATTACTAATTGTAGAGCAAATAATTGTTGTATTTTATTTTATTTTTATCCTCATCAATTTCTAAATATTTTTGTTTCTAACAAAAAATAAAATAAATAGGTGGTTAGAAATTACAAGCACACTTGGGCTAGGATATTAGAAAAATAATAAAACAAGAAAAAAAATATTAATCAAGCCTATTTACAATCTCATCAACCTAATCGGTGAAGTTATGAAAAACTTCAAATTGGGTTGAGCTTTTTCCCATCTATAATCTTAGCTTGGAGTTTTCGATAACTAACTTTACCATAACTCCCCAGGCTTTCTTGCAAAATATTTATTTTTGTTAGAATAAAAGACTCTCCTATACTTAAATTAATCAAATATAAAAAAAAATAAACAAGAAAATAAAATACATGAAAGAGTATATTTATACATGTTAGGTGTTTTATGTGAACTTGTTTAAGTGTTGGATGGTTACTTGTGTTTACTAAAAATATTGGATGGTTACTTATATATTTCTTCGTGAAGTGTGATGTTATAATTATCTTAAAAGCCTGAAAAAAAATAGTTGAAAACTATACATTGATTAATCAAACAAATGTAATAAAATTGATTTATTTATGTTAAATCCAATCCATGTAAAACACGGGCATGCGACGGTAGAGGCAGTAAAACGCAACGTTTGATTCGTCTTCGTAAACAAAGTAGAAAAACACGACTCCCCGAGTTCCTCCCTGTAAAAAGCCACAGACGCCGCTTCGCTTGACAAAAATCCTTTTTGAAAAACTGCACTACTCTCTCTGTCTCTGCTCTTGCTCAACCTCCAAAGTCCCCCAATTATTTTTCAAACGCACGAACACAAAACGTCGAGGTTACTTCGACTTTGCTTCGCTACCACCAAAATGTCCTCATCACTCGTCTTCATCGACTCCTCCACCTCCACAGCTTCTCATCTTCTTCCATTTTCGCGAATCACCATTCCTTTTAATGGCGCCGTTTCTCTTCGCCGCTCAGTGGGTCCTCTCAATGTCAGACCCTTTGTCCTCTCCCCTCTCAGAACCCTCTCTGTTAATTCTTCAAATAACCCGTCTCCTGTAATCAATGGTTAACCACTCCCTGATACATTGTTTGATGATTTCTGTTTTTATGCATCCTTCGCTGAACCCTTTTTTTTTTTAAAAAAAAAACCTGTGACTGCGTTTGTGAGTCTATTTCAAGGAGTCATTTTGTCGAACATGCTGTATGCAACTCTAATGTGCTTGATGGATTTATTGTGCAGATAAATCGGGTGGGGAAGCTTCTGCGACGGTTATTGATGGGAAAATGGTTGCAAACCAAATAAAAGATGAGATAACAGCCGAAGTGTTAAAGATGAAGGAAGCAATTGGTGTTGTTCCTGGGTTAGCGGTGATTCTTGTTGGCGACAGGAAGGATTCTGCTACTTATGTACGCAACAAGAAAAAAGCTTGTGAGGCTGTTGGGATTAATTCTTTTGAAGTAAGTTTGCCAGAAGACTCTAACGAACAAGAAGTGATTAAGTTTATTTCGGAGTTCAATAATGATCCTTCAGTTCATGGCATCCTTGTCCAGTTGCCTCTGCCTTCGGTATGGTTTTGAATTTGATCAATGTTTGACAATTTGATAAAATTTTGTGTTGAATTGTGATTGTTTGATTAGAAATCGATGTGTTTGTATGTTTGTACCAGCATATGGATGAGCAGAATGTGTTGAATGCTGTTGACATTGAGAAGGATGTGGATGGTTTCCATCCATTGAACATTGGTCGTCTTGCAATGCGAGGAAGAGACCCGCTGTTTGTTCCTTGTACGCCTAAAGGGTGCATAGAGTTGTTGCATAGATATGCTGTTGAAATCAAAGGGAAGAGAGCTGTTGTGATTGGTCGGAGCAATATTGTTGGGATGCCAGCTGCTTTATTGCTTCAGGTAATTCAGTCTTCCTGAAAGTGAGTGTCTTTTCATTTTCTGTTACCTTTTGATGTTATCAGATATATGTGTATTGTTTCTGAACCTGTCCTCTTTTAAACTCGTCTTGATGTTTTTGATATTGTAAGAGGGAAGATGCTACAGTGAGCATTGTCCATTCTAGAACCAAGAACCCTGAGGAGATTATAAAGCATGCAGATATAATAATCTCTGCTGTAGGGCAACCAAATATGGTGAGAGGCAGCTGGTTAAAACCCGGTGCAGTTGTAATTGATGTTGGAATTAATCCAGTTGAGGTGAGAAAAATTCTGTGGTGACCTTTGGTTTTTCTTTCCTTAACATGCTTTCCTGGTTATATTCTTATGCGATTGGCCATTTCTATTTGTATGCATGCATGTCTTAAAGGATGCAAAAAGCCCTCGAGGTTACAAATTGGTTGGAGATGTCTGCTATGAGGAGGCCTGCAAAGTTGCTTCAGCTGTCACTCCAGTTCCTGGAGGTGTTGGTCCTATGACTATAGCAATGCTCCTCTCCAATACTCTCAGCTCAGCAAAGAGGACACACAACTTCCAGTGACTATCGTGAGATTTTAAAGATCAGTGCTTAATAGGATACGGGTGGCTTCTCAGGGACCAGGTTGGTGTTTGCTTGAGCTCCCATTTCCTCTCAGGGAGAAAGTTTCAGCAACTGTGCTGCCTTTGTATTAGTTGATCTATTTTGGCAAAGTGAGGTCTTATGCAGTTTGAAGACATTCTATATAGCTAGGAAAATTGGACAACAGATTGTGGGAGTTTAGACCCTACTTTACCTAATGCTGAGAGCTTGTAGGTTCAACCACATTTGAATTGGCCATCACTGTCATATGTCAATCCAAAACCCAGCATTCCATCGTGAACAGCTTTAGCTATTTTCATTCACCAGATTTATGGGTGCTTACAGAATCAATTTTAGAACTGGATCAGTCCCAGGTTCAGATGTCTTGAACAAGTCTACTAATCGACACAAGACAGCATTTATGGATCGGATTCATATGTTATGCACGCCCTATTTCAATTCCCAGGCCACGTACATAGTAGATTGCAAATAACATAGTGCTACAAAACCATGTCTTTCGTTTTCCTGAATTGTCTAAGCCGTAGAAATCAAACTGTGCATAGTTATCTGCTTTTTGCCAAACACAAACTGTTCTGGAAGGCAAAGTGCAGGAGAGAACACAATACCAGCCAATCTACCTGGACTTCGTTTATCCATTGAAAAGAGATTCATAGAAGTTCAGCACGCACTTCATCAATGCCAAAGACTGCCACTGCCACTGATTCTGTATTTTCCTTCCTAATGAATTTGAAAATCTAGAAGCAGAGGAATTAAAATCCAGTCGCAATAAGTTTTTGGCAGAAAGATCAGTTCGTGCGTCGAAATGGTCTATTCCAGTTGTGGTTTGCTGTTCTGAACTGCAGATAACAGAAACCTGAGGAAAAAAAATTATCAGGAAAACATTATAGGGATTGTTATTATTCACAATTGACAAAGCACGTAATTTGCAACTTAAAAGTTTATTGGTGACTAAATAGGTCGTGGCACTACACCGTGGGCCAGGTTATTTAAAAAAAAATTAACATAGAAAAATAAATTTGTAAATCAGGTTATAAATTCAGCCAAGTATAATAAATTTATTTTATTTAATTATATGATAAAATGATATAGTAAATGAACTATTTTTTTTTTAAATCTTGATAACCTCCAAAAAAAGAATGCTAAAACTTAATTTTAAAACAATCCAATATTAAAAAATAAAATTAAAGTATATAAAGTTTAGAAAAAAATAAAAAAATATCTCCACTTAATCAAATTTAGTATGTTAAACCTACGATCTGGATCATAAGACCTAAATAGCCTCATGAAAAAAAAATTAATGAAGTCCAATCCAAATGTAAAAAGATGAAATAAAAAAATTAATTAATAAAAAATCCAAAAAAATGAAACACTAGTAAAGTCAAGTAAGCCAATTGAACCTTATGAATCAGATCATGTGAGCGAGATAAAAAAAAAAAATCTATGAAGCCTGATTTTCAAACAAATCAATTGTTAAAGGAGGAAATAAAAAAAATATTAAATCTTAAAAATACAAAAGAAGAAGAAGATTTTATTCAATTTAGGTTAACTCGCTAAACATGCAACTAGGTCATGAAACTATTATAACCCAGTAGAAATAGAAGTGAAGAAAATCATGAAGGCCGATTTTCAATAAAATTAATGTTTAATAACAAAATTGAAAAAGAGAACCCTTGTAAAAAATAAAAATCTAAAAAAAGATCAATGTTAAATTAGATTAACATTTCAAAATAGTGACTCAGGTCATAAGACTGGAATTACCTCATAAAAAAAATAAAAAAAATTTAATTTCTACTCAATCTAATATCGATGGATGAAATTTAAAAAAAAAATTATTAAAAAAGGAACCCAAAGAAAAAAAAAGGAGCAATCAAGAAACAAAAACACCTATATATATATATTTTAAATTTAAACAAACAAATAAATATAATTTTAGAAAATATTTTAAAATAAGTTTTCAAAATAAATTTTTGATATGATAATGCTTTTTTTTAAATGCTCAAGTATCGTCAGGATTTTTTTATTCCTTGAGATTTCTATTTTATTTTGTAAAATGATCTCTCTTTAAACATTTTCATTTTTTTAAAAAAAATGTTTTCCATTTTTTACACCAATTTTCAGTTGATATGTTTTTATTTTATTTGTTTCTTGGATAATGTGTAGGTTAGGATTTATTTTAGTGATGAGATAAGTTCTTAATCCAGTTGAAAACATCACACATTTTAGATTAAAAATTTGTGAATGACTAACTCATTTACCACTATATACTCCATACTGGTAATATATAATTAATCTGCCATTTGAGATCATTGTGTCAGCAAGCAAAACCAATCAGACATGCGCTGCATGCAGGAACATTGGAAAAGAGTCACACTTACTATTGACCGAATTCTGGAGGATAGCTACAAACTGGCTTGTTCAAGTCCCAGATACACATGTATTCTTAGATACACGTTTATTCCTAGATATTATTGCTGACAAAGTAAGCAAGAGGGTGTAGGTTTAATTTGTTTCTGTAGAGATGGATAGCATCCGATCAGAAAGGCGACTCCTCCATCCTATCAAAGAAACACCCAGAAGGAGCACCATTAGGCAGCAGAGCTAGCCGAACAACATTTTCAGCACCTTCTTCAACAGGACGTATGCCTGTATTGAAGTTTATATCTGTTTTAACATAACCAGGGCAGACACAGTTGATACAGAAAGTTGGGTACTTCTTGGCCAGGATCCGTGTGGAGGCACTCATAGCTGCTTTCGAGAGTATATATGCAGACATCATAGCAGGCCAGCCTTCCGTTTCCAAAGAACCCTCTTTGAAATCTTCTAAATACTTGCTCAAAACCTCATCCACTCTCTCTTCTGTAAGGTTTTCAGCATCACTTAGCACTCCTTTAGCCCATTCATTTGATACACCCTGTAAAGACATCAAAAGAGAAGTCTGTAATGATTGCGCCTACCACATCTAGCAACATCTAGCAGTGGAGCGAAGCCTGTTTAAGATTTTCAGTGGTTGAATGAAGATCTGTATTTCCAGAAGTTTTCTTTCGTTTCAACTTAGTTGGATTTTAACCCAGTCAGAAACTGAAATCAAATCGAATGATTTTCTTCACCATGAAAACACCAAATTATTCCTTGAGAAGTCTTGTAAGGTATTACCTTCAACTTTCCCATGGAAGAGGAAACATTAACAATTATTGGTGAATCAGACAATTGGAGTAAGGGAATAAGTGCTTCGGCCATTCTCTTTGCACCATAATAGTTTATTCTCAGGCACTCTTCGACTAGCTCCCAAGTTTCAGTGATAAATTCACTCCAATTGATTTTTGCACCTTCCTGCATCAAATGAAACTCAATCATCTTGGCAGCTATATGCATCACTGCCAGTCATACAGGAGAAGGAATTTTCGAGGTGATAACATGATCCCGTCTGCCTATCCCACAAATCTTGTAGAAGTCTTGTATAGTAAATCTGATCTTAACAGCACATCTAATGGCCGCATATGTCTAAGAAAATGAAAAACACAGTTATAAGTAATAATCTTTACCATCACAGTAACTTGCATGATCCTATATGAATTACTGAGAGAAAGTATAGCGAAGATTGGACATTCCAGGAAATTCTTAGGTCTTGGCTAATACAAACGTTTCAGCCTCGACATCACCCTTCAGACAGGTAAGAAGTCTAACCTCAATTGACGGTAAAGCTAATTACTCTTCCTTTTAAGTTCATCAAATATCTTCATTTAGAGACTTACGTTACCAGAAATGAAAGCATTTAAAGCATCAACATCTGTTTTGACTCCACCTACTCCTGCGTTGTTCACCTGTGCTTAGTTCCAACATTTTCATCAGACAAAGGAATCAGAACAGAAAATAGTCAGATACAAATGAAAATACTGACGGATGAAAACCTATTTGTAAATAACAATAACTTTTACCGAAGGAATATTACCTTGCTATTTCCCTTGTCATTCAATAACAATTTTTCGTTAGGGAATTTCAAGAAAATTATAGTTGGAAATCAATGAATTATCACATGTAAAATTACCAAGGCAATATGCTCATTGCTAATACCCATAAGTGAATCCATACCTAATATTTAAGTTATAACCTGAAAAATAACTCTTTCTTTACCCTTCCCCAATTTCTTTTTCTTCTTTTTTATTCTACAAAAAAAATCCCCTTCAAACACAACACCTCCGTATTTTGTCATAAATCAAGCTCTTATCATCACAATTCCAGCCACTTGAACATTCAATTTATCAATATCCTTGTTCTGGTTAAATTGTTTTTTGAAGATTCGTCATGTCAAATAAGCAAAATTATCCTCTTTTTTTTTTTGTTGTAACCTAGTTTTAAAATGTTAATTTTCTTTTTTGGCATTTTGAATTAGTATATGTAGTTTGTTTGTGTGTTTACTTGCTTTATATTTTTTTATTATAGAAATTTGTTATATAAATATATCATTTACACATGTTAGGGTTTGCTTGAAATTTTAAAAAATATCATTTGATAAAATTGAGTTTGATTTGTAATTTAGGTGTTTTATAATGAAATCAATAATGACTTATTTAATAGGTACATTTCATATTTTATCAATTTTATTGTTAAGTTGAAATTTCAATAAATTTGGAGGAATTTGATTTTTTGTAGAAAATTGAAAATGATTTTAAGGGTATTATTAAATTAGATTGAATAAATTTGAGTTAAACCAATAATAACTAATTATTTGAGTGCTTATAGTTTTTTAAGTTCACATTAGTAATTAATACATATTGTCATCAATATTTTATACAAGTTTCATATAAATAATAAATAATCATTCTTATATATATAGAGTTTCACCTGAAATATTGTGTATGATAAATTATTATAATGGGATTGAAAATTTTATACTTATACCATTAAAGACAAGGTATATAATCTGGTCATCGATGGTGATAGCTATATCATCGATGGTGATAGCTATAAGAATAAAGTGTTGTATGAGGTGGTAAATAAGTTGCAACTTTAGATAGAAAAAACATCCCATGACCTACAAATTGAATTGGCTTATTCATAATAATAAGGTAATTATAGACAAATACTGTCTTGTTTTGTTTTTTATAAGCGATATTTTAATTGTTTTTGGTGTGATATAATTACCATGAATTCATGTTATCAACTATCAGGTAGGTCATGGAAATATGATATGAATGTTATCCATGACAAACAACTATTATACATGTCATGGAAATATGATATGAATGTGATACATGGCAAACAATGTAATATGTATATCTTTAATGTAAAAGGGAAGCATATAACATTGATTCCTAGGAGAGAGTGGGTAGTTGGTGAGAGTAAGGATAAAAATATATTGTTTTTATCCTAATTTATTGAAAGGAAATAAAAGAATGAGATTATTGAGAATTAGAATAAAGTGAGATTTAGGAATTGATTCTCAGCCTACTATATCCAAGTCGGCCAACTACACTATGCGAGCACACTTAATATTAGTGGAGCACAAGGGTATTTTATTTAATGGTCGACAACAGAAACAGCAACACACACGTACAAGATGACATGCTTATGTGTTGTTGCGAGTTTATATAACAAATATACTTAATAGTGTTAGAATACATGTTATTGACTATTAGGAAGGTCATGAAAATATGATATGACTGTTATACATGGCAAACAACGTAATGTGTATATCTTTAATGTAAAAGGGAAGCATATAACATTGATTCCTAGGAGAGAGTGGGTAGTTGGTGAGAGCAAGGATAAAAATATATTGTTTTTATCCTAATTTATTGAAAAGAAAGAAAATAATGAGATTATAGAGAATTAGAATAATGTGAAATTTGGGAATTGATTCTCAGCCTGTTATATCTAAGTCGGCCAATTACACTGTGTGAGCACACTTAATATTAATGAAGCACAAGTGTATTTTATTTAATGGTTGATAATATTAGCAATAAAAGCAGCAAGACACATAAAAAATGACATGTCAAGGCGCTGCCGCGAGTTTATATAACAAATATACTTAATAGTGTTAGAATACATGTTATCGACTATTAGGTAGGTCATGGAAATATAATATGAATGTTATCTATGGCAAACAACTATTATAGCGGTAATGGAAATATTGTATGAATGTTATACATGGCAAACAACATAATGTGTATACCTTTAATGTAAAGGGAAAGCATATAATGTTGATCCCTAGGAGAGACTGGGTAGTTGGTGAGAGCAAGGATAAAAATCTATTGTTTTTATCCTAATTTATTGGAAGGAAAGAAAAGAATGAGATTATAAAGAATTAGAATGATGTGAGATTTGGGAATTGGTTCTCAGTTTGCTATATCTAAGTCGGCCAACTACACGGTGCGAGCACATTTAATATTAATGGAGTAAAAGAGTATTTTATTTGATGGTCAACAATATTAGCTACAAAAACAGCAACACACACATGCAAGATGACATGTCTATACGCTGCCGCGAGTTTATAAATAAATATACTTAATAGTATTATAATTATGAACCATTACTAGATAAGTAATAGAAACTAAATATATGATGGAACTAATATTTTATGATGGAAAAAAAGTTGTGTTGGTGATAAAAAAAACTTAGAGATTAAGCAAATGTTTTGTAGTAATTCATAGTATTTTAGGAGAAAAGATACAATGCTTTCACTACATGATTTAGTTTTTCTGTTAATAAAAAGCAAAAAAAATACAGTGCAATAATTCTCTACCAACTTAATATTAAAAAAAAACCAACAAAGATAATTTTGGAATGAAAAAAAACCATGAGGAAAAATATTATAGTAATTAATAGTATTTTGCGAGAAAAACTACAATGCTTTCCTTAATAAAATAAGATAAAAAACCATGTAGAGAAATACTGTAGAAATCTATAGTGTTTTTGTGAAAAAAACTACAACGTTTTTCTCATATAATTTAGCTTTATTGTAATTATAATTCTTAACCAACTCAATATTAAAAAAAAATCAACAAAAATAATTTTAGAAAAAATTATAAAAATATCAAATGGGAAAACACTGCAATAATTCACAGTGTTTTAATAAAATAAAATTACAAAGCTAAATTCTTAATCAGTTCAATATTAAAAAAATTAAATCAATAAAAGACATTTTAGAAAAAAATAACAAAAAAAAGGAAAAAAATCATGTTGAAGACACTGTAGCAATTCACAGTGTTTTGTGATGAAAGCTACAGTGCTTCCCCACATTATATAATCTTATTTGTAATGACTTGTAATTGTAATTCTCAACAATGTTTTGTGAGGAAAGCTATACTGTTTTCTCTTTATTATTATGTTTTATTACAAAATTTAATTCTAACCAACTTAATATTCAAAAAACATAAAATCAACAAAGTATTTTTGAAAAAAAATATTACAAAAAAAGAAAACACAAAAAAACAAAAAAAAAACATGTGAGAAAAAACTATATCAATTCATAATATTTTGTGAAGAAAAAATTGTATTTACTAGTAATTGCAATTTTTAATTAGTTTAATATTTAAAAAATAAAAATAAAAAAGGCAATTTTAGAAAAATACATAAAAAAATAGAAAAAAATCATGTTGGAAAAAAAAAAAAAAGGCAATTTTAGAAAAATACATAACAAAATAGAAAAAAATCATGTTGGAAAAAACATTATAGCAATCCACAGTAATTTATAAGAAAAGTTACAGTACTTTCCTCATATATTATAACTATAATTTTTAACTAACTTAATATTAAAAAAGAAAAAGAACCATATGGAGAAACACTATAGCAATCAACAATATTTAAAAAATAATTACAAAATCAAATTCTCAATTAGCTTAAGATAAAAAAATCAACAAATAGAATATTAAAAAATAAAATAAAATAATAAAAAAACCATGTGAAAAAACAACGTAGCAATCCACAGAATTTTAAAGGACAAAAATTACAAAGCAAATTTTTTAATCAATTTAATATTTAAAAAGTAAAATCAACTAAGATAATTTTTAAAAAATAAATGAAAAAAAAAAGTAATCTTGAGAGAAAAAGAAAAAAAAGAAAAAAAGAGAAAGATGGAAAAAAAAATGAAAAACAAACATGAAAAAAAGCAGAGGAATGCACTATAGATTACTATTGTAATCCACAGTATGTTGGGTGTGGGGAACAGTGATTTCTCCACATCTTTTAGTTTTTATGAAATGACATGCCCGCGCGTTATCGTAGGCTTATAAAACAAATGTATTTGATCGTATTATAATTGTGAATCAGAGCTATATAAATAATAGAAACTAAAGGTATAATGAAATAAATATTTCATGATAAAAAAGAAAGGTTGTGTTGGTAATAAAAAACTTAGAGATTAAACAAAATAATTTGTAATAATCCACAGTATTCTGTGCAAAAAGATACAGTACTTTTGTCATATGATTTAGATTTTATGTTAATAAAAAGCAAAAAAAAATTACAAAGCTATTCTTTACCAACTTAATATTTAAAAAAAAACCAACAAAGATAATTTTAGACGGAAAAAAACTCATGATGAAAAATATTGTAACAATTGATAATGTTTTGTAAGGAAAACTACAATGCTTTTTCCCAATAAAATAACATAAAAAACCATTTAGCAAAATATTATAGTAATTCACAGTATTTTGTGATAAAAACTACAACGCTTTTCTCATATGATTTAACTTTATTGTAATTATAATTCTTAACCAACTCAATATGAAAAAAAAAAATAAACGAAGATAATTTTTGAAAAAATCATAAAAAAATAATATGAGAAAACACTACAACAATTCATAATGTTTTCAATAAAAAATTATAAAAATAAATTCTTAATTAGCTCAAAATTAAAAAATTGATAGAGATAATTTTAGAAAAAAAATAAAAAAACACAAAAAAAATCATGTTGGAAACACTATAGTAATTCACAGTGTTTTGTGATGAAAGCTATAGTGCTTTCCCACATGATTTAGCTTTCTTTGTAATAACTTGTAATTGTAATTCTCAAATAACTCAATATTAAAAAAATAAAATTAACAAAGATAATTTAAAAAAAATTATAAGAAAAAAACAATGTGTAGAGATACTGTAGAAATTCACAATATGTTGTAAGGAAAAGTTATAGTGCTTTCCTCACATGATTAAGCTTTATTAGAAATTTAAATTATAACCAACTTAATATTTTTTTAAAAATCAACAAAGATATTTTTGAAAAAAAATATTACAAAAAATAAAAACATGAAAAAAACTAAAAATAATCATGTGAGAAAAAACTATATCAATCCATAGTGTTTTGTAAAGAAAAACTTGTATTTACTTGTAATTGCAATTCTCAAGTAGCTTAATATTTAAAAAATAAAATTGTTAAAAAAGTTTTTAGAAAAAAACATAACAAAACAGAAAAAAATCATTTGAAAAAAATATTATAGCAATCCACAGTAATTTACAAGGAAAGTCACCGTACTTTCATCACGTATTGTAATTGTAATTTTTAACCAGTTTAACATTAAATATATAAAATAAAAAAGATAATTTAACATTAACCAGTTTAACATAGTAGCAATCAATAATATTTTAAAAATATTTACAAAAATAAAATATTAAAAAAATTGAAAAATAAAATTTTATAAAATAAAAAAATAAAATAGCTATGTGAGAAAACATCATAGAAATTCACAATATTTTTAAGAAAAAAATTACAATTTTTTTAACTAACTCAATATTTAAAAAGTAAAATCAACAAAAATAATTTCAGAAAAAAATAAATGAAAACAAAAGAAAGTTAAATAAAAAAGGGAAAGTGATTTTAGAAAAAAAAAGAAAAAAAAAGGAAAGTTGGTGAAAATAGAAAAAAAAAAAAAAAGGAAAGCACTGATCAACAGTGATTTTATTGTGGGGGAACAATTAAAAAATAAAATGAGCAAAAATAATTTTAGAAAAAAACATAACAAAACAGAAAAAAAAAATCATGTAAGGAATAATATTATAGCAATCCATAGTAATTTGCGAGAAAAATCACACTGTTGTCGTCACATATTATAATTGTAATTTTTAACCAGTTCAATATTAAAAAATAAAAAAAATAATTTCAAATAAAATCATAAAAAAATCAAACGAAAAAATATTGTAGCAATCAATAATGTTGTAAAGAAAAAAAATTAAAAAACTAAAATATTAAAAAAAAATCAATAATATAATATTGTAAAATAAAAAATAAAATAAAAAAATTATATGAGAAGACACCACCAAAATCTATAGTATTTTAAATGAAAAAAATTATAACCAGTTTAATATTTAAAAAGTAAAATTAATAAAAAAAAATTAAAAAAGAAAATTAAAAAAAATGATTTTGGATAAAAAAAAGAAGAAAGTTAGGGGAAAAAAAGAACATCACTGTATTACTGTTATAACACACAATGATTTTAGTACGAGTACGAGGAGGAATAGTAATTTCCTCACAGCATTTAGCGTATTGTATAATATATATGTGTGTGAGAGAGAGAAAGTAGAACTCGAGGAGAAATTCTTCTAACCCAAGGAGGCTAACATAAGAAATCTTTCCGCAACTTATAATTTTATATTAATTGCTACAAGGTTTGATCCGACTGTTGAGTTATGATAAAATTTTGCTAAGAGATTCCAAATGCATTGTTTACTTTTGGCTTAGCATTCCACGGTCATGACGGTTGAGAATGCCTTCAAATAAAAGCCCAAACATTATTGTTCATAATTTATAATATTTTCTTTTTTGATTTAGGATTTATTTTTCTAAGTGATTTAAAATACTTTTTTTTTCCAGCTTTGATTAGAATCTTTTTCCTAGTATATAAACAGAATTGCTATATATATAATATAGAGTTTTGACTAGATAAAATATTGAATAAAATTTTAAATTTGAGTTTTTGAAGAAGAACAAGAAATCTAGAGCATTGAAGAAACTAGGTTTTAATCATACCAAGATATCAAGCTTTCCAAATCGGCTTTTGATGAAATCTGCCAAAGAAGCGATACTGTTGATATCGGCGACATCAAGTTGATGAAAAACCACAAAATCTGAAAGCCCAGACTCCTTGAGATTTTGAACAGATTCAAGGCCTCTCTTCTCATTTCTGGAAGTCAAGACCACCACAATCCCTTTAGAAGCCAACTGCCTACAAATCTCGAACCCAATACCCTTGTTTGCTCCTGTAACCACTGCATAGCTGAAAAATAAAAAAAAATGTCGCCAAGAAGCAGCAGCTATTAATTAATTATTGAGGCTATACTTGTAATGAAAGAATACCTCTTGGTTGCTTCTGCCATTGATGATAGGATTTGACAACTAGAGAGACACAAGCTTGAACTCTCTTTGTCCACAGTAGTGGTTATGCAGCTTTGATCCACGGTTAAGGTAACCTCTTGCCTTATTTATACTATCATCAAGTAGTACCGGTCCAAGTCTTATAGTCCGATAGAGTTTTTAAACCCAGAAAGTGGTTGATCCGACCCAAGGTCTGGGTTGCGGGTTTTACCCGAGTTGCTGGGTTTTAATCGAATCACTAGCTCAATTCTTTTTTTTTTTTAAAAAAATGAATCACTAGCTCAATTCTTTTTTTTTTTTTTAAATATAATCAACTTATCAAATCAGTCAACCATGTCCGGATTAACCTCTCAGGCCAGACCCGTTTCAAAATTATGATCCAACAAGAAGAAAAAATCGCATACTGGACAAGTCTTGGCTGGAATGAGGACCACTTAACTAATGAATGGATTATGAGAGATGAACGTAGCCCCATAAAACAAATCAGACTGCGTAATAATTCACAGATCTAGATTCTAGAGGCTGTGATAAGACCTAGTGGATTCCGAAAGGATAGTATGAAAGAATATTTGATTGATTTTGTGTTACATCAATGAAGTGAGACTATCATAATGAAATTATACAAATTGATAGGGAGTTATTAAATAATTTATAATAATTAAAAATTTTAACTATTCTTTAAATATTATATCTTACGTAGCTAATTATATTAAAAAAAAATTATAGTTTTAAAATATTATACACTCTTGCCTCTTGGTGTTTGTTATCTGAGAGGGTTACACTCTTGCCTCTTGGTGTTTGTTATCCGAGAGGGTAATTATTATTATTTTTAAAGTATTTTTTTATTTAAAAATATATTAAAATATTTTTTTTTTTTAAAATTATTTTTAACATTAGAGTATCAAAATGATTTAAAATATAAAAAAATATTAATTTAAAGCAAAAAATTAACAAATTTTTAAATTTTTTAAAAATAAAAAATAAATAGAATTTTAAAATATCATACCTAAAATAAACTATTTGTATCTATTATATCATGCCTTTTTAATTGTTTGCCTAAACTTAAACATAAGTTTTATTAAAAATAATTTAAAATTTGGATGAGATAAGGTCCAATCCTAACTTTTAAAATTACAGGTATTCTTGAAAGATAATGAATATTTAGATCATAGGCTATCACTCATCTATAATGGACTTTTAAGGTTGCATATCTTTAATGGACTTTTAAGGTCGCATAGACTTAGTCCAAATCAATCAATAGTATGTTACAAAATGTTTAGAAACTAATAAAAAGAAAAAGAAAAAGAAAAAAGGAATGAATGAATAAATAAATAAATAAAAGAAAATTCCAGCATGCATTATTTCTAAAATAAAAAATAAACATAAAATAAAAGATATAAAATATAAGGGCATGTTAAATATATATATTTTTCACTTTTTTTGTTTTATTAAATTATTTTTTTTTAATATTATCATCTTAAAATTGATTCTACTGGTAGTATAACGAGTCATTATCTATAGAAAAAGCAAGTTGGAAAGGTATTGCAAGGCATCCATCACCTCGCGGATTCGGATTCACTTCTAAAAAATCATTTTATTCATTACGGACATGAAGACACGAACACAAAATCAAAGACTCTTAATTTATTTATTTTTACGAAAAACCTGTTTTGTTTTGTTTTTTATTTTTACGAAAAACCTGTTTTGTTTTGGTTTTTTTTATTTTTTATCATGGATTAGAAACAAACAATTACAGGCACAAACAAACAAACATGAAATCAAAACACCCCTCCTGTTTTACTTTTTTTTAAAATTATACACAAACATATGCACGAAGAGATGCAGTTCATGATTGTAACCATATTTGTCAAAACATTATTCACACATGACAATTATTTTGCAGTTTCAACCATATGTAAACTCTGAATGCAGGATGCATGTAGATCAAAACATATTTGTACATAAGAAAATCTCAGCACTCTCACACCTCAACATCCCCACAAAAATTTAAACTTGCGTCAATTATCAAAGCCCCGTCAAAATATTGCATTTCGATACAAATCTTAAAAAAAAGGTAAATCACATGGGATTGAAGTTAACCTCTTGAGAGCTGCTGGAACTTGACCGAAAACCGCTGGAATTGGGTGGAACCGAAAGGGGCAGTAGCGGCGCTTGGAGTGTACGCACTGACTGATTGAACTCAGGCGGAGGATGCTTCTCACGCGCTGCCTCTGAATTCGAAGTGGATTTGCAGAAGTATGGAGACTGGAATTCAGTACTGTTGTGGCTGAATTTCCAGCAGAGAGGATGGTGACTGGAATTCAGGACTGTTGTGGCTGAGTTTCTTGCAGAGAGGAGAGGATCTTTGTTGTCATTGGCAAGGAGATTGGACTCAGCTGATGGCGGCGGTCTAGTTAAGGTATACCTGTGGGCGACAGTGACTATTCTAAGCAATAATGTAAAACTGACCAAGTGTGACAGTGGGAAAGCCCATCAAGTAGTGTAGACAACTGATGAAACATCAAGGTAGAGATTTTATGATAATTCAATACGTTTAGATATGCAACTTCATGTAATTGATTTAAACTAGTTTCAAGTCCCCGACGCCCTTTCCCCATCCGCAGAAAATCTTGAGGCTGCTAAAGCATCAGAACCCTGCATTGTTCACCTGCACAGATTTCCAGCAGGCATATTACATTTGACTATTGCTATTGCTTTAGCAAATCCTATCAATAACCATTGGTTTGTTGCCAGTCATGTGAAGAATCCATATCCTCAGTAATCATACAAAGTCATTATTAATATTTCAAAATACTTTGATGGGTAGCATGATTTATTCCAAAATGTACCGAATCGTCCATGACCAGTCAATTGTTCTCTACTGATTTAATTACATCAAACTTGATCATGAATTTGAGAAAGATAGTTTCTGAATGATAAATGAACAGATACAAAATAAGCCTCCTAAGAACATGAGGAAAAAGGAAAGCAGTGAGCATGCCTTGGGTTTTTTTTTCCTGCTACAGAAGCCAAGAACCATCAATGGATTTTATAGTAATCAATAACTAGCATGAGAATAATTTAACCCCTCTTGTTCTTGCTACCAAACAACAAAGCAAAGTAAAATAGAATCCTGAAGAAAAACCCCCAAGCGATAGTGATCCACAAGCAGTTCCATTTGCTTATATCTGTTATCCCTTGTTGCCTAAGAATATCTGCTCCCGTGACTACACAGGTGTTACTTGTAATGTTCATGCCCAGAGTGTTGCTAATGCTCTTCAACATGTTCAGTTTCAATGACAAAGGCACTGCGGCAAGAGGTGTGGTATCAAACATTTGCACGCCCCTGACAAAACATTTAGTTGAATCTTGAAATTCATTTTGCAAAGCTGCCTCATATGGATATTTCACTAGAGAAATATAGTGAAACCATAACCAAAACGAAGGAATTCGATCTCGAGATATAAAGAACCCACTGAAGAGAAGAAAGTAGGCCAAAATGGCAACCACAATGGTGAAACCCAGCATAACATGAGAGACAACACCTGAAAGGAAAGTAACAAACGAACTTCCAGCCCAAAATGCAGACAAGATTGTGAAGAAGAAGAAACAGAACCCAGAAAACCCACCATCGAGTCGTACAGCCCAGAATGTTGTTGCGGCAAAGGCAATAGAAAGTACAACCAGAGAGGGAATCGAGATTAGAGAGTGAGCAATAACGTAAGATGAGCGACGGTAAGCATTGTAGGCGGTTTCCCTCATGAAAATGTAACGTTCTTGCAGAAAGGCAGGGATAGATTCTGCACAGGTGTAGTAAGTAGTGGACATGGCAAAAGCAAAAAAGCCCAATCGCTCTTGCGCACCTCTAGGAGAGCTGTCAAGATGATAAAAAACGGTGGCCAGGATTATACCAGTAACAAGAACAGCACCAAGGCGAATTCCAAACAATTCAGGCATTCTTTTTGCATTGAGTAACGATCTTTTGCTTATAACCATCATTTCAATCCAAAGTGGATTGGCAAAGGTTGGAACTGAAGATGTCAAGCTTGAATTATTTGGGGCACCAGAGACTAGTTTGCCTCTTGAAATGCTGGCACCTATTGCGTCCTTAAGTGAAAGCTTGGATGCGTTGAAGTTTCTGTTCTTGGGGTTTTTCATGACTTGCCATGACTTGTTGAATTCAACAAGCGTCTTGGTTCCTTCTGGAGCTTCTTCAAGTTCACGAATCAAATCCAAAGCAAACTCAGTTCGGTTCTCATTCTCAGGAATTGGATGTCCAAACTGAGAAAAGAATTCTGGAAGACTTCCTGGAGAGCCAGCATATACTGTTTGTCCATGTGAAAGAAAGATCAGACGGTCAAGTAAGGTCAGAATTCTGTAACTTGGTTGGTGTACGGACATGATTACAATGCTTCCTCTTTGTGCGATGCGCTGCAAGACCTTAACAACCATGAAAGCACTAGTTGAATCAAGCCCTGAAGTTGGCTCATCAAGAAACAAGAGAATTGGGTCGTGAACAATGTCAATTCCAATAGAAACTCTTCTTCTTTCACCTCCTGACACGCCTCTATGTCCTTCATCTCCAATCACAGTATTGGCTGCATTACGCAGGCCTAATTGGTCAATCAAGGCCTGAACTCTTGCTTTCTTTTTCGACTTGGAGAGGGAGCGAGGAAGCCTGAAATCGGCCGAGAACATTAGCGTCTCTTCCACAGTAAGCATAGGAAACAAAAGATCATCTTGCATAACATAAGCAGATATCACTTTCAATAGCCTTGACTCCAAGACCTCACCATTCAAAGTCACAGAACCTTTCAAGCTCTCCTTCGCAATTCGGTCAGCAAGTGCATCAATCAATGTGGATTTACCAGACCCGCTAGCCCCAAGAACGGCCATAATTTCCCCTTCTCTTGCTTCTCCTGAAATATCATTCAACAAAACCTTCATGCTAGATGTATCCGAAGAACCAAGTGAAGTGTCCTTTCCACAGAATGGAAACGACAGTTTTTGGTTAACTTTGACACTGTATGTCAAGTTGTTAAAAGAAAGGACAAAAGGAGTTAATGGTGGCATAGAGCTACAAGCATATCCTAGCTCAAGGACTTGATGCTGATGGACTGGAGTGCTGTAATTGGATGTGTCGCTTTGCGCATCGTCTACACGCTTTAGGAGCTCGGCAAGAGTGGGAGAAAGAGATGGTTTGGATCTTCTAGGATAATTTTGGAGCTCCATTTGGTGGTTGTTATGGTTAAAGGGTGGCAGTCCTTTTCCTTGTGACATGTTTGAATGTCCTGAATCGGACATTTGTGAATGTTCGGTCCTTGCACCACTGCTTTTGCAGAGAGTTTATAGAGAGGGAGGGAGAGGAGTTTAGTAGGTTTGGTGCATCAAGTGTCCAACCATGGTACAGAGTACATAGTAGGTGAGAGAAGTTGTAGAGAAGAAGAAGGTAACCGAGTCAACTCGTATTTGGATAAACTCACTCAAGCGAAGGATCAGGTGGCAACATGAATTAATTAGTAAGTTTTTCTTGTATACACGTGAGACCAAACCAATCTGTTTATTTTCTATTCATTATCAATTTTTTAAATATATATTGGAAATCTTTGGTAGATAAAATTCCCAAAATCATTTCTCTGTAAAAAGAAATACAATAAGTCGAATGGAAAAGGTTAAAACTTAAAAGATTTGTATAACCAATTCAGGTAGGCAGTCAAAATCAAACAAAACCCGCGTATCAAGAATTGTTTCTTCCTGCTAATAACAATGTCCACTTATTAGAACTTTCAGGCTAATCTAAAGATTTTTATTAAAAAATATTAAAAAATATCTAAAATAGAAGGTGATTTCATTTTTCACCACCTCATAAAAAGACACTGGATTTCAATTGTGTTTTTTGTTTTTTTTATCTTTTATCTTTTTTTAATTTTATTATTCTACAACTTATTACGAGGTGCTCGATTTTACATGAGAAATTCAGTTTTATTACCTAAAAAAATTAAAAATTCAAGGATTAAAATTGACAATGAAAAAAGAAATGATATTTTTTCCTTTTAGATACTATTCATCCATTTTTTTCAATTACCAGTAAGATTTTTCTAATTTTATTTTTGGTCTCTTTTTATTTTTGAACTTTTATATTTTAATTTAAAATTTTATTTTATTCACATTCGATCCTTCAATTTGAGATATGAGAGAGATAAAGGGTCTTTAGAAAATAGTGGGAAAAAAATAATTAATTTTTTAAATTTAATAAGCAAACAAATCAAATTTAATGTCATTGTTTTTTTTTATGAGATGACTGTCACTAAGGTATTTTTTAATTTATATATTGTTAGAAAAAGTAGATTGTGATTGAGAAAATTTGTATGGATATTTTGAGTTGAAAATTGGTTTATTGAGGTAGTAAAGGTATTTATTAAATATTTTTAGTTTAAAATAGATTAAAAATAAATTTTTGAGTTAAAAAAACTTTAACCTTATTTTTCAACTACTTTTTTGATAGCTAGAATTTAAAATATCCCATCTTTTTTACAAATAAATAACTACTTTTTTGATAGCTAGAATTTAAACTAACAGATAAAATATCCCATCTTTTTTACAAATAACTAGCAGACTAGGAGCGAAGACAAGATGGCTAGTAGGGCCTCAACTCCTAAAATAATAACAACAATAATAATTAAAAAAAATTAATTTTAAAATTATGATAAGTTTTTATTTAAAAAAAATACTCACAGTTGAAATAAAAAAAAAATGTTCCCCTTCAAACACTCAAGAGATGCATTGTTAAGGATATGAAGTTTAGGTTGAAGAGGTTGAAGAAATATATTGTTCCTCAATAATTTTATATATTATCTTTTTTAAAAATATTTATTTTTATAATTAGATAATTAAATAAAAAATAAATTTTAAAAAAATAAAATTATTAAATTTAATAAGAGCCATGAACTAAATTATGAATTAAATAAGTTAATTTAATTTTACTTGAGTTAATTTAATATATTATTATTTTATTTTTTATATAAAAAATATTTAATTAAAATCAATTTAATATTTTTAAGTTAATTTAGATTTTTACCAAGTCGCACTAGGTTAACTTCATACCAATTTACATCAAAACTTAGTACAATTCAAAGATCGCATCATTGGGTAACAATGTTGACGATTTCCTGGGTTCAATATCATTACAAAAAGAAAAGGAAATCCTTGCAGTGCGTGGGCCGCATACAACCACGACAAAAGGACATCGATCTTCTTTCCAGAAGCCTAAATAAGAATTAATGCACCGATTACATCTAGAGATTGACATCAACATGCCATTGTCTCTCTATAACAAGAAACCTCAATAATAGTAGACGTGTGCAATTGATTTCTTGTATCTGCTAACCTTTCATTTGTTCCTTGTTGCTAAGACTAGCTAAGCGGTGAACCAACACTTCCTAATCCCTCTACTACACGCCTTCGTTACCTCACGAAACCCCCCACATGGCGATGGCTCATATGACTCAACTTTCTCATCACCTCACTTAAAATCCATGCCTTTTTAAATAAAATCACAACACAGGGCTGGCTTTATGGGAGTGTTAGGTATGGATGTTATATCTACTGTGGACTGGATTGCGTTGGGGTGTTCATCTGTTCTGGACTCAGTAGCGCCGAAGAGATTGAAGAAAAGTCTAAAAGTGGGAGGTTCTTCTTGCCCCATATATATATATATATATATATATATTGTTAGTGGGTCCTTGGTTGAATGCATAATTATCAAACTGTTTGATCCAATCAAGATAATTGATCACGTCATTAGGTGCACTTATATCAGCTTTTTTCAATGGTCTTAGTGAAACTCAAAGAAAAGAGAAGAAAGGATTTCACTTTGTTTTTTTGACATGGCTGGACTCCAACCAGGTTCATTGGATCATCTTCATTTGATCAAATTATTAGATTATTATTAACTCAACTCCTAGAATTTGACAGTACTGGTTTAGCGAAATAAAAAGTGGGTTTGAAAACAATATTTATGAGCAAGTAGCGTGAATTGTCTGCCCATAGGCCATAGCAGCCAATAAAATTAAAAATTGCATGAATTCAAGTGCCATAACTAGTAATATCGAAGTATCCGCAGCTATACATGCAAGAAAATCAACATGTTATTAAATAGGTTCACCAAATTCGTGCCGTGCTATCAAGCAAAAATCAACAAGCACACTTCAATGGGTAAACCAAAAAGCTATCAAGTACATTTCGAATAACTATTAGTGCACAATGTCGTTGCATGCATGTTGTTGAATGTCGGATCTTTCTCTCAATCGGGAGTATTTTGAATGTGATAGGATTAATTATAAAATTATAATTTAAAAGATTTTAAAATTGTTATTTAATATTATGATAACTAGAAAATATATTGGTTTACAAGAATATTGGTAAAAAGACTAGTTATGAATAAGAAAAATATATCACTTTCAGTATATTTTATCTATGATAAACTATATTATTGATTAATTATTTTTTTTATAAGTTATGTTTCTATTTATTGATTTGTCTAAAATAAAAAAAAAGATTCTCTTCAATAAAAAAGTTCTTATCTAATGAATTTGAGATAAATCCTCTTGATAAGAAGATCTCTATCTTTATAAACTCAAGATAAATCATTTTTAGTAAGATGGTCTCTATCTTATCAAGTTAAAATCTAATAATTTTAAGGTCTTAAATTTTAATGAAGTATTTATTTTTATTTTGTATCTTTAATACTCAATGATATATTTTATAGTGTAATTTTATATCTCAAATATTGAAGCCTACAATTAATTCCTAACATTTTATTTTTGTTAATTCATTTAATTTAATATTGTGAATATGCTTTGCATTGTAAAATTCATATCCTAAATATTAGTTAAACAAATTAACTTTTGTGTTATTTTTGAAATATTGACCAAATATTAATGGATAATCACAAACTTGTTATGATAATTATTAATTGATTTTTGTATTTTTTGAAGTATGATAATTATTTTTTTATAAAATATGCATGAAAAGTTTTATAATTTAGCCATACGCACAAAAAAATTGTTTTTGTATTGTTTTAAATAAGGAATTTTGTATTTTTTGTATTTTTCTAAAATTTGAAAGAAAAACATGTATATTTAATACTGAGTTAGTATCTTCTAATGTAAGTTTACAGCCTACATATTAAATGAAATAGTTGAAAAATATACAAGGATTCCACAAATAATTTTAAAATGATTCATGAATTTTTTTCATTATTTTTGAAAATTATTTTGGGGTTTTTTTTGGTAATGAATCAAAAATACAAAGGAGAAAAATACATAATTAAGGCAAAGATCATATTTACCAAACATGTCTTAATAGAAAAAAAATGGTTTTTTTTCTTACAAAATTATAAGGGGCCAACAAGGTTTTAGGGTCTTATAGGTTAGCCTAGCCATATAGTCTAAGCTTGGTAGGCTTGGGCCACAAACAAAATAAGAAAACCCAGATTTAATTTTAAACCAGATTTTACAAAATTAAAGGCATAAATATATATAAAATCATTGTTCCTGACCTTTTGATTTTGCGCCGGGGGGGGGGGGGGGATGAAGAACCAAAAATCAATTGTCAAGATTTCATTCTTTTTAAGCTTTTATAATCTTAAATTAATGATTAACAAACTTATACTTAAACGAATATGTAAGAACCAACAATTGATTAAAACCACGTGAACATTTCATGGATCCAAAACAATCTTAGATTATCAATGCACTTAGTGAACCCTTTCGTCATCTCATTTATATTTCTACAACCAAATTTGAATGCGGTGCCTACCCCGTTCAATTTACGGGGGAGTACTAAAGCAATATAATCAAACATGGCTTTAGACCCAGCTATTTTTGTTGTGTTATTAGTACTATTTCTATGATATTAGGGTCCACTATACAAAACTCATAGGATTAGTTGAATCAATCCCAATATATTTATATATACTTGTACAAATACAAATTGCTTATTTTGGAACATAATACAGGAAAGCAACATGCGATCTTAATCCATGACAGCTTCTTCCTTTTCTCTCTCTTATTCTATTATGAGTCTCCGAGGTAACTTGACAAAGAGAATTAAGATGTCACAAGGTTCTACATTAATCTTGTTGAAAGGAAAATGCATAGAACAAGTTGTTGTTCTATTCATTTTCCATTCAGCAAGGTTAATTTATCCAAGATCATAGTGAGGTTGTTTTGCATTCAGAAACAAGATAATTTATCCAGAATGAAAAAGAGGCCAGAAGGTCCTCCATCAGGAAGCAGCGCCAATTTCACAGGATACACTGCAGCTTCATCAACCGTTAAGGTGCTGGTGTTATTGCTCTTATCTGTTTTGACAAACCCTGGACAGATGCAATTAATGCAGAAATTGGGGTGCTTCTTGGCTAGAATCCTTGTGTGAGCATTCATGGCTGCTTTTGAGAGTACATAGGTTGAGAGTAGAGCTAGCCAGCCCTTGGTTTCTAAAGAATCCTCCTTTAAATCTTTCAGAAATACACTTAATAGTTCATCTATTCTCTCCTCTGTAAAGGTATGATCAACATCACTGAAAACTCCTCTAACCCATTCATTTGGTATATTCTGAAAAATGTTAAAAATAATGTTAGGTGAACATCTTTATGGATATTAACTTAAAGTTGAATCATCTGCTTTCAGCTTAGCTAACTCGTGAGTTAAAAGCAAATTAAAGAATTACCCTGGTCCTCCCTTTTCTTACCCCCACTACAAAAGATTTATTTTTACATGAGAGTTGCTTTAGTATTTTACCTTCAGCATTGACAAGATGGAAGAAACATTGACAATCCTCGGAGAGTCGAATAGCTAGAGGAGCGGAAGAAGAGCTTCAGCTGTTCTTTTAGAACCGTAGTAGTTTGTGTACAGGCGATCTTCTGCTAACTCATAATTTTGAATCCATACCTTCTTCCAAACATTCTGCAAATCGTTCTGAATAAAATAGAAACTCTTTATTCTTTAGAAACATTCTCCCGTAATTTGACTTCTTAATGTTAGGATGCTATCCTTGACTCAAACAAGAAAAAGGTACGGCATCCAGTTGAAATCTCCATACGCCTTCAGCCTTGTGTTGGCCATAATATAAACATCTGCAGTCTTTGTAAGATGGGGATTATTTTAAGACATGCCTATGTAACCATTTCTACTTTAATAATTCGTACTTGATGAAAAGAAATTAAAATATTATTCACTCCATGTAGGTGTTTCTAAGTTTAATTCTGCAAATAAACGTGGTTTTCATGTCCATTTCCAAACTCGTATTTAGTTTCGATTGAGATAAATCCTGAGGAAAGTACTTACTTCTGTACCAGTAATTTTTGAAGCTGCTGAAGCGTCCGAGTCTATTGTGGTTCCACGGATCGCTGCATTGTTCACCTGCATATGTTTCAAGCAGCCATCATGTCTTAGTTCTTCCACATTACAGAACTCAGCAATAAGAACAATTTATCAGTTTCGTTTGCACTATTTTCAAGAACCTTATATCCCTTGACCTTAGTAACTGTATAGTCATTTATTGATGTTTCAAGGATCATCAGTTATTAATATTCCATTCAGTATTTACTTGCAAAGAAAAATAACAATGGAAGTTGTTAGCATAGCAATTTTGAATTTTTTTTACTGAACCCTCTACTGCGACACCTTGCTGTCTAAACCCCTTCCTCTTTGAATGTGAGGTTAAAGAAATACGGAGGCAGGAAAATCAAGATGAAGAAAATTCCTAAACTTAACCAAACTTTTACTTTTCCATCTGGCAATTAATTAAACTTAGAAGATTTACGCTAAACTGACTTTAGCACCACAGGTTTTGTATAAATTGGCTTTCGGTCGTACCAAAATATCAAGTTTTCCATATTGAATTCTGATGAAATTTACAAGAGATGCAATAATTGCAGGATCCATTACATCAAGCAGATGAAAGACCACATGATCGGAGAGACGAGATTCGTTCAGTTTCTCAAAAGCTTCAAGACCTCTTGTTTCATCTGTAGCTGTTAGTACCACCATCACCCCCTTAGACGCCAACAATTTTACTATTCCTCAACCAAGTGTTGGGGATTTTGATTAGTGATGTTCTGATTATTGTTCATTGGAAGCTAAGCATACTAACACAATATTTAACGTGGTTTGGCAAATTATCTACATTCACAATAAAAGTCATTTGATTATACAGTGAGAGAATAAGATTTACAACAATAAAGAAAAAGGAATCATCCACTCTTTGCAATTCTCAATCCCACTCTTCTCTCTTTTATAATGTCACTGTGGCAGCCCACTCTCTCCTATATTTCTCATATTTTTGGCTCTACACACTATTTCTTTGCTCTAAAAAATTAAGCCTCTTTTATAGGTTCAATAGTAAGCTTCTCCGACATATTTATCAACATTGATGGGACAAGAAAGCCATAAAACATGGCACTAGTTATGCCATAAAATAAGCTTCAACTTTATACCAAGTGGGTGATGAGTTGTTCCATACTTGTACAAAGTTGAAGTGGGGTATTTGTTACAAAGTGGTAATTTCCTAATAATCACCCTCTTTATCATTTGTGTGGGCAATTTTCCTCTTGTTTCTTCAGCACAAACTTGCATTCTATAGCTTTTCCAAGCTTACCATTCTGAGAGCATCTTCGATCAAGTTTACAGGTACTTGCCAAATTTTTCAATCGTTAGAGTCATCAAAGCATACCCTTACTCACACCAAAGGGTCACTTCAACCAGATAGTCTCCTACATTACATCTGAAGAGTGTTAACGCTTGTCTCTAAAACCCAACATTCCCCTTCAAGCATATCAACCATGCTCGGTCTAGAATGAATTTTTCAAGCCTCACACCAAGGCTTATAACACCCCCTCAAACGAAAATTTCTATTTCTAAGTGCGACAATCATTATTTGAGTATCTCAATATGACCACAAGCTCACTACTCTTTTAAGAGTCTACTCATACAGAAGTTGTGTCTGCCCTTTGTTCTACTATAAGAACTACACTTTATTTCTCCATGAGTCTCCCACCCTTAGTTCTAAAAATTCAGGTAGCTCTCCACCTTTAACCATGAAGGCAACCCATTAAAGGTTGATCAATATCTATCTTCATACTCTGAGTATTACAATGTTATTACTGAGCTCACCACCTTGAAAAGAGTTAACTTGTTTTAGGAACCTGAGCATATGCACTTTTAAGTACTAATCACCGTGTCTTAATGCTCTACAAGTCATCCATTTATTGTCCAAGACAAATGTCTTCTAGCTTATTGATCTTTAGCAAGGGGCAATATCCATCAAAGTCAATTCAGCATTTGTCTCCACACTCATCATAGCCACTTCATTAACTATACATCTGTCCACTCATATCTAGCCATCACATCGGCTCTGGGCGTTCTGAACTTGGGCTCAAATCATGGCTCTCACACCTTCTATAAGGTGTTTTTGCATGTTGTCATGAGACGGTCTAAACTTGGGCTTATATCGTGGCCCATACACCTTCTCTCCAAGGTGTCTTCGCCTTTCATAGACGGTTGCATCGTCCTTCAGCTGGGATGCTTCAAAGTGGCTCCAAGATTCTCTATCACCATATGGACTATGGAAGAGATCATTCAGCTGGGATGCTTCAAAGTGGCTCCAAGATTCTCTATCACCATATGGACTATGGAAGAGATCATTGTCACTAATTATATAGAAAGAGAAAGTTTTCATACACTTGTTATAATCTTCCATCTTATTTTATATATTTGGAGCTTCTACATCTTTCTACTTGATAGCTCCACCCACACCAACTCTCTTTTGGTGTCTTCATCTTTTATAGACGATTGCCTTTTATTACAAACATTTGCACCCCTTTAATTAGACGCCTCTGCAACAACTCATCTTTCCATCCCTGTATGCATTAAAAAGGTCCCTGCCTATTATCTTTCATTAAGAGCACAACAGACTTCCTGTTGTACATCCTTCACACAATCTCTACTCTAAGCTTCATCTAGGAACTCTTCTTTTCCTTACACTTGTCGTTTCATTACAATAACTCATTGGATCCTATGGGTACTCCTGCACAATCTCTGTATGCCCTAATGTAATTTTTATTCTCCAGATTTGTCCCTATTCTTTGCTTTTATGTATGACAATAGCTCATCATATCACAACACCTATCCAAGTCAAAATAAGGTGTCAATCTTCATCCTCTTGTTATATTTCTCTTCCATCACCAGGGTCTTCATTAATTCTCCCCTTGAGAAATTACAATCATTAAATCTAATTTTTTTTAAGAAATCATCACTCTATCAGATTCATGAATATACAGAACCTAACTGTTCCTTTATGTCATCATTTTGCTAGTCTTCAACAGTTTCATTACAAACTATTACATATATAAAAATAATACCGTATGAATAATCCTTCAACTAAGCAAGTTTCCAGGAAAAATTGGAGAGGTCATACTGGTCCCGCTTAAAACTCAATCTCCTAGACATAACTTCTTAGGTCATATCTATCAATCGTATTGTCTTTTCATATATACAACCATTTGCTAGTTTTGTTACGGCTTATTGTCTTTCCATATATACAACCATTTGTTAGTTTTGTTACGGTTTTCCTTTATAATTGATATGGAATATTTTGGTTTTATACATGATTTGTCAATATCTGACGAGACTGCTAGTATTTAGATCTGTCAAGATTGGTCTTTATTAATTTTCACTCTCCACCTTAAATCATCCACATGATTGGGAGTCTAGAGTATCCCAATTTTGCCTTTTTTCAAGATAATTAAAAAATACCTCCACTTAGTAGTTCCACACATTTAATTGGGCAAACATGTGTGATTTTTATTTCTTCATCTCCATCGACCATCATGATGACCTTCAGATGTCTCCTGATTGGGCAATCTTTTTTGTTAATTCATACCATTTTCGATCCAAATCTTAATAATCAAACTATACCATTGCATCCGGAACGATTAAATTAACTAAAAACAAGTCTAAAATCATCCAAATTGCATTTCAGACTGCTAAGATTTGATCAAAATAATTCTAGCTTGATGAGTGGCCTAGATTCAATCTCAAATCCGATTGTACATAGGATTAGCCACACTAAATCCTATACCTCAGCTCACAGCTAGGCTCCAACTCGACTAACAGCTCGGCTTAGCTCGCGGCTGATAACGTGGCATGTGGACCTACTATGCTGATGTGTTAGCTAACTAGGCACTGACTTGGCATGCCAACTATGCATGTTGATGTCATCTTTATCTGGGTAAGTCAGCCAATCCAGGCGAAGAAGACGCGTGGGGTGCATGGGTAGTCTCCTTGCTAGCCATGTGGGTGCGTGTAGACATGTCCCACATCAGAAGTTTTCACCGTTTTCACCATTGTGCTCGTCTCTTCCTCCTCTACACGGTGGTATAGTCAAAACGCAATTTTGAAAACTTCTATTTTTGAGTAAAAATCAAACACCGCTTTAAACCATATGCTCTAATACCAATTGTTAGGAATTCTAAATGGTAATGTTTTGATTATTGCCTATTGGAGGCTAAGCACACTGATACAATATTTAACGTGGTTCAACAGATTGTTTACATCCACGGGAGAAGCCATTTAATTATATAGAAAGAGAACGAGATCTACAACAATAGAAAAGGAGAAATTATCCACTATTTGCAACTCTCAATCTCACTCTTTTCTCTCTTTTGTAGTGTTGCTCTTGGTAGCCCACTCTCTCCTATATTTCTCACATCTTTGGCTCTACACACACTCTATCTCTTTGCTCTTCAAAATTATACCTCTTTTATAGACTTCAATGGTAAGCTTCTCCAGCACATTTATCAACATTGATGGGACCAAAAAGCCATAAAATATGACACCAATTATGCTATAAAATAAGCTTCCACTTTGTACCAAGTGAGTGATGAGTTGGTCCACACTTCTACAAAATTGAAGTGGGATATTTGCCACAAAATAGCAATTTCCTAATAGCAAGCCCCTTGTTTGCTCTTGGAACAACTGCATACCTAGCAAAAGAATTTTCCCAAAAAAAAAAACTGTGGTCAGCAAAGAGAGATTAACGTCATCAGAAGCCATGGAGGAAGTGTTGGAAATACAAGTAATGATTCTGACCTCTTTGTTGATTCTTCCATAGATGACGAGGTACTGAAATATGAGCATTACAAATTCATTTTTATTTGGTTTTGTGGTTAGCTTCATATCACAGCAGTATATTCTTGACACTCTAGTGGGAGGACTGAGGATAGGTCAGCTTTGTTTCTTCTTTCTTGTCCTGCCTATTTCGCCGAGTTCCATATCTTGAAAACCTAACACAGCATAGCAATAATCTGCTGATGCATTAAGCTGTCTGTCTTGCGCGCACATATATTTATATATATTGATTTCATTGATTGTTACGTCTTTAAACTACTGAAAATTAAAGATAAATAAATAAAACAACTATCCGGCACCATTCACATAGATCAACATAAAATTCTATTTCCATCATTAACAGATTCCGAATCCTCAATTCTCAGATATACAAATCAAAACAAGACGAAGATGAAGACAGAGTGTGAGCATTTTACAATAGGCAATTTATATAAATCCAAATCTCATCATAATACGTTAAGTTACTTCCAATCATGCTCGTTACAATCGAATCAAAGAAACCGATTAATTGGCATATTGAAATTTGTTTGGGTAAGCATCAGGACAGCACCATTTTCTCCTCACGTGCAATACCTCTTTTCAATGCGCGAGTAGTTCTTGATCATGCAAATAGGATAACAGGGATAGGGAAAATGCTTGGATGATCCTTAGAATTTAATTAAGGTTAGCTTGATGTGAAAATACACAATAAAGGACGCTGCTTATCGGATATCATTCATATGGATAGATTTAGCTCAAACCTGAGTTTAATCCAATAATACATACTGTTGTAAAATTACTTAATCCATCAGAATCATCTACTCATAGTCAAATGTGAGCTGGTGCTTAGTATTCCAGGATTTCATAATTGGAGCATTGCCAGAATTGTATTCCTCAGGACATGAATCTGTTTCAATAAATAACAGGAAGATAAACTGCAACTTCTCACACATCTAGACAATATCTTTCAGTTTAACCTGTCTGGGATGAGAATACATAGACGAGAAAATTTTCAAAACCTTGTAGCCGTTCTCTACATCATGATTATCATGTTTGATTTTCATTCAAAAGCACGGTAGCATTTGTTTCTGATAAAAGAAACAACCAGAAGGCCCACCATCAGGCAGCAATGCCAATCTTACAGCATTTTCGGCTCCTTCGGCAGCGGTGAAGGGGCCGGTGTTGGTAGTTATGTCAGTTTTGCAATAGCCAGGGCAGAGACAATTGACGCGGAAGCTTGGATACTTCTTGGCCAGAATCCTTGTATAGGCACTCATGGTAGCTTTTGCAACAATATAGGCAGACAGATAAGTTGGCCAGCCTTTGGATCCCAACAGATCTTCTTTAAAATCTTTAAGAAACTCGTTCACAACCTCGTCTAGCCTATCTTCATTGAGATTTTCAACATCATTCAACAATCCTTTGGCCCATTCGTTGGGTATGTTCTAAGCCACATAACATGAAAAAAAAAAACTTTGGTAAGACTGCTTATAGAAATGCTGCAAGTACTAGTCCGAGCTGAATGAAACACAAATTCAGAGGATAATAAATACAAGACTATTCCTGTAATGCTAACTGTTAAGAGCTAACACAGGAAATGGATTTGCATTTGCGGAACAATGTGTACATGAAAGTACCAAGCAGGGGAGAATATGACAAACAGAGATTATAGGAAAAATCATGTTTTCTAGGAGTTTTAATCTTGGACATTACCATAAAGAAAGTACGATAATTCAGAATAAGAAAGCATATAAAGGTTACCAGACTAGAAGTCAAATTTGGGTTTCCTTGAAGAGGAAAAATAACTCGGCCGAATTTCAAGATAAGACAACTGCTAGTTTCAATCTGGACCAAAATACCAAGACTCCATTCTTGAAAGACAGTCGTGTACCTTTAAGAGCCCCAGCAGCGAAGAGACATTTACAATTCTCGGTGAATCAGACAGCTGTAGGAGGGGCGCAAGTGCTTCGGCCATTCCTCTTGCACCATAGTAGTTTGTCTTCACACATTGTTCTGCCATCTCATAGTTTTGGGTTCCAATTTCAGCCCACACTTGCTCCCCAGATGGCTGCATTTGAACAAGAGAATTTTAGACCCTCTGCAACACTTCATAGACCATATCCACGGGAACAAATGAAAATCTACTTAATTTACTTCTCAAAATAACCTCAATATCCGTTAAATGATGATTACAAGCAATAATTAGTCCCATTGCCTGATTCCTGGTCTATCAAAGGGTTACGTAAATATAGATAGCCCAGGCAATGATCTTCCGAGTGATTAGTCTATCTATGACTTGTGTCCTTCTCTCGTACTCATTACAGTATAAAGACTTACAAATTCACCAGCTTCTTCAAAGGCTCTTTGAAAAGCATCTGCCTCTAGGGCAACTCCACTAATCCCAGCGTTGTTCACCTGCACAAGGTTACAAGATTTTCAAGAAACTATCAGATAAACATAAATAAACAAATAGAAGGATTAGCCCAAGCAATTCATTATTTCATACCAAGATGTCAAGTTTTCCAAAATTATTTTTCACAAATTCAGCAAGGGAAACAATGCTATCAGGGTCAACCGCATCAAGTTGATGGTAAATCACAAGGTCATCAGAGATGCCACAATCTTTCAGCTTTTGTACAGCTTCAAGACCCCTTTTTTCATCCCTGGCTGTCAACACCACCAAAATCCCATTAGAAGCCAACTGCCTGCATATTTCATATCCAATCCCCTTGTTTGCTCCTGTCACAACTGCATACCTGAGACAGAAATACTTGAAGAACGTAATGATTCTCTTAACAACTCTTCAAGGAAAAAAAAGATGAAAGAGCGTATAGCTACCTCTTTGTTGCAAGACTGGTGGACTCTTGAGCCATGGCTGATGGTGTGAAAGATGATATCGGATGAATCTAGAAAGAAAGCAGGAGTTAATGGCTTTCTTACTAAATAGAATCGATTCTTATATTCGGCACTATCCCATGTGCCAGGCCCAAATAGGCAAGGGAAAAACATCAGCCGAAGAAGGTGCCAAAATCAAACTTCTTTCTAGAAAAAATATAAAATAAACTTGATTTCTTTGTCATTCAAATTAAAAAGAAACAACATATCTAAAGGTGATTTTCTACGAATTTATTTAGGCCGCAATGGTTGATTCAACATCATTATAGCAATAGCTGGCCAGGAAGACGACAAGTAAATGATGTGTTGATGAATTTGATGAAAGCAGGCTGTGGTTCATTTCGAAGTCCTACAAGAACAAGCATGCTTAGTTGTTTTTATGTGATGCCTCTGCGTGGCTGTCGCTCGCTTACGAGCGGAAGAGGAATATTGTTGCCCGCTGGTGCCGTATTATTCATCTGCATAGATTATGACAAATCATTCTCGCACATGAAAAAACTGAAAATATGTTTTATGCAATATAAATACTTATCTCATTGCATTTTAATTATTGCAAGAAAGCGTTTCCTTCACGCAAGAAGCACTGAAATTAAAAAAATAATTAAAAAGGAACCCTTTTTTATTGTTTTTTATTTATTTGTATATCTTTTGTGCTATCAAGTATGTCCTTTCGTGCACCCACGGCATTAGCCTAGCGGTGGCAGGAGTATTTACTCCTTCCACTGCCACAGGTTTGATCTTTGGAGTTGCATGTCTGTCAGTCCCACGCTGCCTTACTTGCCAGATGGGTTTGCAGGGTATTCAGTGGGTCGTGGAGATTAGTCGTGGTGCGCGCAAGCTGGCCCGGACACCCCACGTAAATCAAAAAAAAATATGTCCCTTCATGATCCAAAATTGGTCATGCATTGACATATATAAAGTTTTTTATTAAATACATATATCTTTAAGAAGGTCAATTATAAAAAGAAAACAAGAAAAAGGAGAGATTATAGTTGACGGGATGGTGGACGTCTCTTTCCTTCTTTTAGGAAAGTTGTTTTATAAGGAGGTTGATTTCTTGAGTCTCTATAATAATAGTTTCTAAGCCAGCATTACATTATTGACTAGATCAAAAAACTTTTGAATGTAAAGACAAATATATTGATGTGTGTGAGATTTATTTAGTATTATTATTAAATTTATTTTAGTATTTTAATTTTAAAACTTGATGATTTATTTTTTATCTAGCTTAAATTTAAAATTAAATTATATAGAAAATATTTTGACATGAGTTCGTTAATTTAACAAATTAAAATGTAACATAAACATCGAAAGTAAAAGGCATAGTTTGGCTTTTAAAAAAATTTAAAATGATATTTTTTTAATAATAAAATAACAACATATTGAAGCGACTTGGGTTTCATAACTTAACTCATTAAATCAGTGACTTAAGTTATGAATTTTACTAGATTAAATGCGTTATTTAAAATAAGTTATGAATTTTACTAGATTAAATGCATTATTTTTTAAAAAATAATTTTTACTTAATTTTATCATGAAAAAACTATATACTTGCAAAATCAAATACAAATCAAATATGATGATGTTTATTTAAAATTGTGATAATTTTATGGAAAGCAAACTCCAAATAAATTATAAAAGCAAAATCAATTAATTACTAGATTTAATGCGTTGTTTTTTAAAAATATTTTAAATTTAATTATAAAATAAAAAAACTATACGCTCGCAAAATTAAGTATAAATCAAATATTAAAATATATATTTAAGATTGTGATAACTTCATAGAAAAAAGTAAAATAAATTATGAAAATTTAAAATTAATTAAATAATAAAGTTAAAAAACCAATTAAAAAAACTCAATACAAACTCTACTATTTGGTTTATATAAAAAAATACAATGAAAGGAAAAGGAAAGGGAGGAAAAAAGGTACCTTGCTTCATTGTTTATACAAAAACAAGTGAATTTTACCCCAACTAAATTAATTTTAATGTATAATATAATCCTTCAGTATAACTACTCATTCAATGTAAAATAGTTTTTGTGAATTAATTTGTTTAAAATCCTTTCTTGGAAAGAGATTTAACCTTCTTGTAAAATATATTATTTTAAAGAGATTAAAAAAGTAAAATATTTCATTTTTTTTTATGTAAATAAAAAATATTTAAAAATAATTTGATATATATGAAAAATAAATGTTAAAAAAAAAAGTAATTAGTTATAGGTCCATGAATCAGTGACCTAACTAATATTCTAAAATATTTTTATCTCTTGAACACTGTAAATCATTTTCTCTTATTTTTATTTTATCTTTTATTGTAAAATATTTCAATGGACCAAAACTGCTATACATATCAAATCCAAAACAGACAAAAATAGTTTAGAGTCTTCTAGAAAGAAAACAATGGACCAAAACTGCTATACATATCAAACCCAAAACAGACAAAAATAGTTTAGAGTCACATACTTCCGGAAATATAGGGCTGATCTCATACGTGTCACGAGTACATGTCTAGAAATGATAACAACGCGCTTAAAAATGGCAACTTGGGTTGCTAAGGCTATTAGAAAAGCTCACTTTCCAATTAATTGGGCCTGTAAGCTACTGGATCTCAATAACCCTCCTAGGCCCTAGCAGTAGACTGCTCTGAAATTGCAGGTGAACGGGCTGAAAGTCTATTTTAGGCCTCTTTGCTTTTAAATTTTTCCTGCAATCATCTTCTTTTAGTCTTGATTTCCTCCTCCTCTCAATTAATTTTTTTGTGATTATTTACTCTGATAATATGATCAAAAAAATTTTGAAGTATTTTTTTATTAAAAATATATTAAATTGATGTTTTTCCAATGTTTAGTTTTTATGATTTTGAAATTTTATATTAAAATCATAAAAAATAAATTGGAAAACCAAAGAAAAATACTTTTTAAAAAATCATTTTTATTTTTTAAAAATAAAAATAACCTTTAAAAACAATATTTAATTGATAAAGGAAAAAAAGGGGCGGCTTATGAAAATTTCAACCATGTTTCCTCTTTTTCATTGTTGAAGAATTTTCTAATTTGATTGCTAATTTTTTTTTAATTTTATCTTTAAATAATGTGTTTAATAGGATTTGGGGCTAATTTTTTTTTTGATTAATTTCTTATGATATTCTCACGGTCTATAAAAATATTTCTATATTAGATCAATATTTGATTTGGCACAATAGAATTCAATTTTATTGTTAAAAAATTAAAACTTAAAGTACCAAAATTAACAATGAAATAAAAAACCTCTTTTAAATTTATTTTATTGTGCATGAGGCGTGGATTTGTAAAAATTAGTTCCTAATTGATTTTTTTTATTTTTGTACATTTAGTTTTAGAATTTTTAGTAAATTTCATAAGAAATTAATCAATAAATTGTATATCTTGGTATCAATAAATTTCATTTGACAAAAAGATTTCTATTGGAGTGATTTCAACACTTTTTGTTGGGAAAATATAAATGGAAACTTAAGAGATTTTTTAATTTGATTTAATTTTCTAATTTATTGACCCTTGGTTGGGTTGAAGTTAAGAATGGATTTGTCAAGATTTATATAATATGTATTAGATGTTTTATTGTAAGAAAAAGGGATGGAAGTGGGTTTTTTAGGTGAAGTTAACATTTTAGTTATCTTAAGTGATTGAAAATTATACTAGTAAATAATATATTATCTACCACTGTAAATAATGTTTGGTTCAATTGTTTTTAAAGTGGTGAATGATATAATTAAAAAAAAAAATTGTTAGGCAAGTAAATTTGACAACTCAAAAGAATCTTGCTTTTCTTTATTATGGGCCTATAATGTTTGCCCCTAGGTGTAGGCAACTAAACTCTTTTTGTTAAGTTTTTCCGTGGAGTTTTTAAGAATTTTTTTTCTATTATTTTAATTAAATTTCATTAATTTAATTCTTTACTTAGTATTCAATTATATCATGATAGTGTTTTTATAATATTTGAAAGCATTCTTTTTGTACTATCTTTTATGATTTTTTTTTCTTAATTTTTTATTGCTTTTCAATGCATATTTGTTATTATTATTATTATTATTTTATTAAATAAAAATAAACTATAAAAAATAGATTTATTAAACCCAACAAGGTTTAGGATCCAAATTATAGTTTAGTAAATCAACTCAAATTGAGTTGGATCAATTTAATAGATTTATTAAACCCAACAAGGTTTAGGGTCCAAATTATAGTTTAGTAGATCAACTTAAATTGAGTTGGATCAATTTAAAACATGTTGTCTTAATATATTTTTAAAAAAATTCAAACTTGTTGAAGAAGTTATTTTAAGATAACTTCAATATGGTTCCATTTTTAAACTCAGACAAGATAAGAGGTTTTGTTAGGGTCCTTGGGTTGAACCATTAGATTAGGTTTATTAACATCGCCAAGGAAGCCTTTCATGATGATAAAATATGAGTAGTGTATTTTTCTTGTATTTTGAATTCATTCACATTTAATTTATTAATTAAGATATTGTTTTTTAATTAAAAATTGTTATGATTATGATAAGATGTTGTCTGAAAATAAATTTTAATTAAAAATTATTATGATTATAATTATGATAAAATGTGAATAATGTATTACAAGGGATTCATGACCCTTGTAATGTTTGATGGCTGCTACAGAATTAAACAAGAGAGAGATATAATAAGTTTCGGCACTCACTCTCTCTTAGAATTGCTACAGATGCATACTTCCTAATAATTTAGATCTCGCTACTAATAGTTTGACTTGCTTTAACAATAGAGAACCACTAACGGTCATGAAATCATATTTTATTATTTTTATTTATTTAATAAAAATTAAATATATTTTATAAATTTTAAATCCAAATAACTTTCATTTAAAAGAATTTGTTAAAAACTAATATGAATTATATTTTAAAACTTTACCTAATAATTAAAATTTTAAAATTAAATTGATTATTTAACAACTTCAACTTCAAAGAAACAACAATCCAAGGCAAATACTTATCTTATCAAACCATGGAGGTATAAAACCAATAATCGATTGTCAAGATTTCATTCCTTTTAAGCCTTTATAATTTTACATTAATGACCAACAAACTTCCAACAATTAATTAAAACCACATGAAAATTTCATGGACCCAAAACAATCTTAGATTATCAATGCACTCAATGAACCTCTCTTGTTATCTCATTTTATATTTCTATAACCAAATTTGAATGCGGTGGCTACCTCGTTCAATTTACAGGGGAGTCTTCTAGCAATATAATCAAACATAGCTCTAGACCCTGCTATTTCTTGTGTTAATAGTACTATTTTTATGATATTAGGATCCACTGTACAAAACTCATAGGACTAGTGGAATCAATCCCAATATATTTATACATACTTGTACATATTGATTATTTTGGAACATAATACAGGACAGCAACATGCGATTATAATCCATGACAACTTCTTCCTTTTCTCTCGAGCTAATTCCCTCTCTTATTCTATTACGAGTCTCCGAGGTAACTTGACAAAGAGAATTAGCATGTCACAAGTTTCTACATTAATCTTGCTGGAAGGAAAGTATACATAATCTCAAATAATAATATAAATTATATTCTATGATTTTATTTAATAATTTAAGTTATTAAATTGGGATTGTTTTTTAATATAGTATTAGAGTCTTGATAACCAATCAGTCACAAATTCGAATCTCATTATTTTTATTTATTTAATAAAAATTAAACACAACATAACATGAGCTTATATAAATTTCAATTTTAAACAACTTTCAATTAAAAAAATATATTAAATTATATACTTATTTTTTTATTCATCATCCAGCAAGGTTATTTATCCAAGATCATAATGGGGTTGTTTTGCAATAAAAAACAAGATAATTTATCCTAAAAAAAAAGGCCAGAAGGTCCTCCATTAGGAAGCAGCGCCAATTTCACAAGATAATTTATCCTGAATGAAAAAGAGGCCATAAGGTCCTTTATTGGAAAGTCACGCTAATTTCACAGGATACACTGCAGCTTCATCAACCGATAAGGTGCCTGTGTTATTGCTCGTATTTGTTTTGACAAACCCTGTGTTATGTGTGGACACAAATGGTTGGTGGCAGTTATGGTTGGTGGCAACCATGCTTAACATGGTAAGAGTCAATTGGTGGGTACCTAACCAAAGAAAATGTTGCCCACCATTGTTGACCAAAGGAAGAAGATTCTCTCCCACATCAGCTATAAATAGAGAGTGTCATTGATAGCTGATCACCACAAAATAGAGAGAAACACATAGAGAGCTTTGAGAGAGAGTTAAGTTGAGTAGAGAAGTTTTTTCTCCTCCTCCTTGTTTTGTTGTTTGTATTGCTTTTGAGCTTGATTAATACAAACCAGAAGCTCCGTGGAGTAGGCAAGTTGTCGAGCCACGTAAATTAATA